>NW_010392915.1:17335-19353 GCF_000710305.1 Buceros rhinoceros silvestris
GCCGCCTCCTGCTGCCCCTCCCTCACCTGCTCCCCGCCGGGAGGGCACCTGCATTGCGTGGGGAGGGGCACAGAGGGAAGGGGAGGGGAGGGGGCAGCTCCTGTGGGGATGGGTCTCTCTCACAAGAGCTTACGTAGTTACGGCCAACTGAAGTGAATTGCCTTGTGGATTTAGTGTTAGGGGAAGTGGTTTGCAGACGTGTTCATTTTTTCAGGTATTAGGCTTAAAATAAAGCGTATCAAAAAATAGGAAAAAGTTTTGTGAAAACAATTAAGAATCTGATTGTGGGAAAGAAATCTGATATTGCTTGTTACAAAGGCCTGTGACAGTAGTTTTCTAGCCAGTTTTGCTAGCATCTGGCTGGTGTTTACAAAAGGTCACTGACCACTAGCATAGGATAGTCATCATCTCCAGACAGTATTAATTTATGGCTACATCAAATTATGAAATGCTTTTTTAAATTGATTCTTAGGAAATGTTTTAAAAGCCCAAACATCGGGAGAGCAAGCACGTTTCTATCCAAACCTGTTGATCTTGCATTATAATTTAAACAGTAACTCAGAGATGGAATTCTTTTAATAAATAGCATTACTTTTTCCTATTTATTTTCTGCGTTAGTGGTGTTCCAGCCCCACGGTGGTGGTGGCTGTGGGAGATCCCTGCCAGCTCCGTTAAAGATGCAGTGTCTCTCTTTCTCGACAGACCTCCCTACACCCAGATGCAGAGCCTCACATAGGCAGCCCTTCCTCAGGCCCTACCCTGCCCAACCCCAGTGGAAGGAGGGAGATACTCACCTAGTAGCTTTTTTCCATTTTTCTGTGCACAGGTTTGGAAAGGGAGACTTGTGATTTTTTACTTTGTTTCAAGCTATTTACGAAAAAGCAATGAATTTGCATGGGTATTTCATTGTTGATCTGTAAAGAAGCAGAACCACGCAGGTTTTTATCTTGTTTAATGCACTTAAAAGCACGCTTGAAATTATTATCACCTTTGAGATAGTAGCGGGTTTTGCTGATGCTTAATTGTCCTTTGGAAATTCCACGAATGTCAGGCTGTGATGTTCCTGTCTTGTCAGAAGATGACTTGAGATTTCAGGCAGGAGTTGTGAGCTTGTAAGGATGGAACTCACTGTGAATATCCAGCTAGTTTCTCTGACTGGGCTCTGCAGCTGTTACTTTTTGAATAGACTGAAGAAAAATGGGCTTTGTTTCCAAATTAGTGAAGCGTGATTGACGTCTGTCCTGATCCCTGCCACGTCTCGTGCTCCACAGCCCTGTTTGGGGAAGGGCAGGCTGGGCAGGACCTGCCTCCAGAATGCAGAGCCAGCAGGTGGAGACCCTCTCCTCACGTAGCACAGAGGTGTCCTGTCGGGTGGAGAGATCCCGAGAAGCTCTGCTAGGCGCCTTCTTCAGTGGGGGGGAGGTTTGCGTGCACTTGGGTTTTTCAAACAGAAATGCAACAAGATGCAACCCGAAACCCTACAACAAGTTTTGGCCTGAACTTGGCATCTGATCTGGGCTGTTACGCAGTCACGGTGCTGAAGTCGCCAATTTCACATAATTAATGTGAAGGGTGAGGAAATCAAAACAGCATGAGATTTTATCTCAACTTACTATCCCAGGATTTCTTTTATTGTTTATAATTTCATGTTAAGCTTTACAGTCACGACTGCTGAAATATTTACTTCTACGTTCAGAAACTCCAAGCTTTGTAGGGATGCTGCTTCTGGTCAGATTGGACAGTAAAACCGTTTTCCTGGCCTCTTGTCAAGAGCAGGTTGACAGTGTGACACTGAATTGTACCCTTGTCCTGTAACTGCAAAAGCTGGGAGCCAACAACCCAGTGAGGTCAGTGCAGCTACTGGTCAGTAGCTGCGACTGGATGTTGTAGCATTCTGAAAGGTTTTGATTATTTTGTCCTTTTTCTTTTTTTCTTATTCCCTGAAGCTTTTTTGCCTGTAGTAACACCAGAAGACACCAATACTTGAAGCTCTTAATGTTAGAGGCTCGTGTCTTTCC
>NW_010392915.1:19455-26319 GCF_000710305.1 Buceros rhinoceros silvestris
CCAATCAGGGGTTTTGTAAATATTCCTTTTAATGAGTGGTTTTAGAAGACAAAACTGGGAAAAAACAACCTCATAGTTTGGAGGGGGCTTTTGGCTTCTGAATGAGTAAGGACGGTTCAGACTTAATGAACAGGCACTTTGGTGGCAGTGGTGGTCTTTGCAGAATGTAAAGGCTTGTTGAAATGTTTCTTCCGATTTCATGAGCAGACTGTGGAGTCTGCTGTAGAGCTTCCAGACAGACCAGGACAGGATCCTCTATCACCTTTAGAGTGCTCTGAAAGTTTGGCATTTGTTTTGCTGGCAGAACCTGGGAGGACTGGCCATATGGCAAGCGTGAGCAACCCATCTTAACCTGCAGTGGCGCGGGAGGAGCTGCCCCAGGACTGGCTGCTGCCGCCAAGGCAATGTGGATGATGAGCTTGAACCAGCTCCCCAGCTTCCCGGGGGTTGAAGATGGGTGCGTTCCTGATACACAGTGTCTGACCTGCTTCGGAGGAGCAGAGTCATCCACTTCTAAGGGTGAAGGTTCAGCTGCTTGTGTATCTCTGCATCAACCCCACAGCGATGGGATCAGGGTGCAATACTGCCAGGACCCACTAATGTCCGGCAGTGTCAGTCTGACCGGGGTTGTAAAAGCTACCAGAGCTGCCTCCCTTGGTGTGGCAGAAAGAATCAGTGCTGCTGAACATTTCCTAAAGTGAGGGGAAAAGCATCGGTGAAACAAGTCATGCGGATGTAATAGAAGAAGGTGAGCAGGCCAGGTTCAGCCGCAGAACCAGTGCAGCAGCAGGTAGAGACCTTGGGGATAAAGGAATACTGCATCTTTAAAATACTTGAAGGCTTGAGGAGGATGTGCGGTTATTTCTGGATTTCCTTGTTCCAGAGCTCAACACTTACACAGCTGAAGTGTTGGAGACTCTGTTCTTCCTGGTCTGCCAAACAGCCTTGTTTGGTGTGGCATAACCACAGTCCTGCTTGTCTCCTGAGAGCTTAAGAGCCCAGTGGCATGTGGCTGAAAGAGGCCAGACCTTAGGAGGTGTGATGTTCACAGCAAGGCATAGGAGTGAGTTGATTTAAAATGAGCAAAAACTAACTTGAGGTTAAATGAACACTTGAGGAATTGATCAAGACCTCAGTGGTGGTGTTAGGGTATGAATTTGTAGCAGAGCAGGGAGCTGTGTGTCCCTGTCGCACCAGGGTGTGTTGCTCCTTCAACCATACTCAGTGGAGGGGGGGTTAAGTTCACAGTGCTTGCAGAGGCGTTGATTATCCCAGGTTCCACAAAACCTGCAAAAAACGGGAAGACTTTTGAGTGCAGACGGGTCTCCAGGCATTGGACTGTGTGTGGTTAAGAGCTTTGCCTGGGTATAAACTGTCCTGCCCTATGGCTGAGGGGTGGAGGACTGGCGGAGCTGCTCTGTAAGCCAGGGAGAGGTCCCTAAGCACGTGGGAATAGAAAGGGTTTGGGTTTGTTTTCTTTGAGGAAAAAAAAAAAAAAGCCATTTTTTGTGAGAAAGAGCTACTCCCAGAGGTGAGGAGTTAGAGGTTCAGGTCCCATGCTTGCATCTCCGGTGTTCAAGTTCTAACTAGCAAAGATGTGTCATGTTTGAGTGTCTTGTAACATGGTCAAGGGAACATTTGGAATCGTGTGAAATGAAGGCGTAAGGAAATGGGGTGGTAGGTGGCAATACAGTGTCTGTGTCTCACAGTTCTTCATCAGCTGGGACAATCTTCTACCTTTTGTCAGTACGTGACTCTGGAAAGCCAGCTTGCTATTTATTTAATTCTGTAACTTATCATTTTGTCATCACAACACTGATATATTTCATAGAAATGTACTCTATGGAAGTTTGTTCTCAGGGCTCCGTATTTATACTCTCTTTATAGGGGGGTGTTAACGGGATGTATTTGGAAAAAATGCCAGTGGCTACTTGACAACTTGGACCTCGATTGTCTTGACCCGTGTAACTCTGCTCATAAACCTCCTGTGTCTGGTCCAGCCCAAAGAACGTGCCACCCTTTAGACTCTCCTCGTGAGCAGCGACATGAGTCTTCCTCTGAGATTGCCGCATCGCGCTCTGAAACGGTCACACGAGATCACCCGGCTCCTTCACAGCTCGCTGATCCTCACACCATTTCAAGGACGCTTCTGCTCTCCAGGCAGCTGGAAAATTCGCTTGCACAGTTTCTCGAGCGGTCATCAGTGCGCGCTGGCTCCTCTGGGATGGGGCAAGGTTTGCTCCGGCAAGAGCTCTAAAACCTCCAGCTAATGGCTGCTTTTTGGCTGCTCACAGCCTCTCTCGTGGACATGTCCCAGAGCCTTCATCCCCATCTCTTTCCTTGCTCTCCTGGAACCAGTCTTGTCTTTTGGAGATTGATCTTCATATCCGAAAACACTTAAGTGGTGGTTGACATCCTTCTTGGTTCGAACTCTTATGACGTATTTTTTGTTTAGGGTTTACGATTCATGGGCTGAGGATCTTTCACTGTATTTTGGGAGTTGTTTAAGCATTGCACCAAACGAATGTATAGTGACGCTGCCAGCAGGTACTGCCCGTGGAAGAGACACGGAGGGTAGCGGTGATCTCTCCTGCCGTGGCCATGGTCTGAAAGTGGTGGGTGCAGGACGGCGAGTGCTTCATCCAAAGCAAATGCCCCAGTTTTCTACTTTTAATAATTAACATTTTTATTAACTAGCAGAATAGCGGCACTTGCAGCTGGGTCTTTATATCCGATCGTAAGTCTTTGTGCTTTGAGGCATAAGCGACCCACTGGCTGTATCCTCCCCTATGGGCCGATGGGTTGTCCAACGGATTTGTGCTGTCGGCAGTGGGGCAGGCGGTGGCGTGTGTTCTGTCCTTGTGAATGTGCTACCACGGTGGTTGTTCTCACCTGCATCCTGACGTCTGGGTGTTACAAAAGGGGTTTTTTAGGGACCTCTTGCCCTAGATTTTAAGATCTTCAGTGCAGATCCTGTTTGCAGCATGTGAACTCCAATAAATGCAAATGCATTAAATTCTTACAGAATTTGGGTAGTTTTATATCATGCTCTGGGGAGAGGGAAGAAATTGATTCACCTTTTCAATAAACCCCTCAAAGTGTCTTTGCAGCAGGAAAGAGGCCTGTAGGGATTTTAATTTGCGTCTTTTTATCATAGTTTAATGAACCGTATGAGAATGTCATTTGTTATCCAGCACTTAGCACAAGGCAGCACCGGTAAAATTATACCTCACGGTACTGACTTACCCTTGGTCATTTCACCTGTGTATAAACTAGTTAGGTACAGCCTGTGGTGACCCTTCCACGGCCCGAGCGCTGACGTGTGGCATGCACAGCCCTTCCCGAGGTGTAACCTTACTGTTACGAGCTAAACTAGAGCCTGTGGGATTCAGGGTTCATTCTGGACGTGCTGGCCTGGGTCGCTGGCCTCTCCCTGAGGGGGAAAGCCTGCCAGCTTTGCGCCGGCACAGCGGCTCTGCAGGCAAACCACAAGAAATATGACCCGTTGGATACCCCTTACAGCAGTCCCTGAGATCTGCTGAGAGATCCTGGAAGTGATGGCGGTTGTTAGCAAAGCCAGACCCGCTCAAACCGCCGCGGTTCTGTACCGTTCGAACGAGACTGGAATGAACGCTGAGTCTTGGAAGCTGCTCACATGTGCACACTGAAGACACTGATGTTCTGTGTGTTGTAAATTTATAATATATCCGAAAAATAAAGGTTTTTCTGGTTTATTACAAGGTGTTCTGAAACGTCATTTTCAGGAGCAGCAAAGGTGTCTGAATTGGCACCGTTCAGTGTTCCTGCTAGAATTCTGTTCTCAGAAGATAAGCTGGGTTCGGTAGCTGGTCACAGAACCCCTAACAGATGGTTGGGTGTAAGAGGGGTTTGTCTTGGTGGTTGGCTGAGCGGATGGCAGCTGCTGGCATGGAGGGATGCAGCGACGTGTGTGTGGTGGAACCACAGCGTTGTCCTGGCTGCGCGATGCCTGCGCCGCTCTGGCCATTTGGCAGCGGGCTGGGAGGCTCCCCCGAGCCCTGCCCTCGTGCGTGCGGCTGCCTCAGAGGCAGCTGAGTAAGAGTGCGAGCATGGGAGGTTATTTCTCTGCGAGAGGTGGGGCTGTCAGCATCTTCACACAGCGTTCAGGAGGAAGAGCACCCGCCAGCAGCCTGTTGATTTAGTACGTTGCAGCAGTTGGTGAGGAGTTCAGAGGAATTCTTGTGGCGTCCCATGACAGATGCAGGGTTAGCGCGAGACATCCACACGCTGGCTGTTCAGCACAGGTCTGTAAATGTGCTGGGAAATGCAGGTGTCTCCGGCTGCCGGGTGGCCCCTAGCTCAGATTTCTTTAAGGCACAGATTAGTCCAAAGGTCCAGATCTCCACTAACTTAAAATTAAAACCAAAAAAACCCCTTCAAAGCAGCTCGTGGCGTATCCTTAGATAATGGTGCTTCTGGACCTGAACTGGTACAGCAGGTCTGGGCAGAAATCCACACCTTAACGATTCCCGAGTGCTGCTGCCTGAGTGACAGGATGGGTTGTGACCGGCGTGGTGTCCGTCGGCTCTGGAGGTGAGCTGTGCTCTCTGCACGGCACTGTGTCGCTGGTGTTCTCCAGCAGCAATAAGGAGAGAAGCTCGCGCCTGCTTCGACCCGAGAGCTGCCTCCAGCCCCTAGCAAAGCCCGAGTCTGTGCTGCAAGGGATGAGGAAGGTAAGTACAGGTAGCACTTGGCTGCGAAGGTGCAATTCGGTGTTGGCAAGTTGAGACATTACTAACCACATGCATGGTGTGGCAAGAGTGTCATTCCCATTCCCTCGACGGGTGGTTTCCTGGAGCCTCTCCCAGCACGCGTGCACTGGCCAGGCTTTCTGCTTCCGCGCGCTCCCTCGTCTCCCATGAACCGGTACTCACTAGCTGTGCTAACCCATAAAAAGTAGAATATCGTACAAGGACCTGGCCGGCAGCTCCGAGGTGTCTGCCTGGGCAGGGATCCAGGGGAAGCAGGACGAAATCGTGCGTGCTGCCCCAGGAGCTCCTGCCCCCCAGCAGCCTGCACACGGCAGTGCTCCCCTCCCTGGCAACCCCACCGGCTGCTGGGGATACTTTGCTATAGAGGAAGTGGGTTTGGGGCAGGATTAACAGGACAAATTCTTTTCTCTTGCTGTTCAAAAGCCTTCAAGTGCAAGACTGGCACTTGTGCACTGGACCATCAGCTCCAGGGGTTTGGTCCTGGAAAACAGGTTGAAAGTGGGCAGGTCTGCAGCGTACATGAGCAAACAGCGTTGGTACGACTGCCAGTGAGCGTGAGCTGAGCGGGGACAGCGGTGCCCAAATCCCCTGTATCCAGTGTCATCAGGAATCCTGTCACTGGTGGAGCTGGGGGAGGGACATCAGTAACTCGAGATGTGCTAGACCACACCGCACTGGACCAAAATAAACCTGGAGAGGTGACCACCTCGCTCAAACCTGAAGGCGTAAACGAGATGCCTGGCTGAAGAGCTGGTGCCCTAATAAAAGGTCTGAGTTAAGGCTTTGAGTGCCAGAGCTGCTGGAGCCACCGAGGCTCCGGGTGCTGCCTCCCATGTGCTAGGTGCTTGGCTGCGGGTGGTTCACGCAGCAGCCGGGAGGATTCAAACCCCACAGCTCGGGGTCCTGCGCAGACCCTGTACCCCTGGCTGCAGCAGTAGTGCCCCTTCCCCGCAGGCTGTCATGGGGAAGCGTGGCGGCTCTCAGATTGGGTGCGTTAAGGTGCCATCAGCAGTTGTGTAACGAGCTCTCCCACTTCGGGAAGCGGCGTGTGCGAAGCGCGGAGCTGGTTGAGCTGGTTCCGCACCAGGGCTGTGCGTACGCGGGGCAGATGACGGCTGCGGAGGCTTCGCGCTTAATTCTTCAGCGCTCGGTGCTGTGCGGGTGTAAGCAGCTGCTGGTGCACCCGGAGAAAAAATTATTCATGGAAGACTTGTGCTTATGCATGATGTGGTTACTCGGCTCTTATGAGCTGTAGCTTGGGCATAAACCACATCTATGTTGCAGTGAACCTCTGTTTGTCCTCTGAGGAAAGGCTGGTCTGCAGGGCATCTGTGCCCGGGAGTCCCGTACCTGCAGCAGCTCCCACGCACCCGAAGTTTGGCTGAATTATTTATTTAGCTCCTCGGTGCTGCTGTGCAGGGCAGCTCCTGGAACGGGGCAGCCCCCGGTGCCACCCTGAACCTGCTGCCTCCAGCCGCCTCGATCCCTCCCCATTGTGCGAGAGCTGGGGGCAGGTTTGGGGCACCTCTCTAGATCTGTTGGCACATGGGATTAGATTTTTCGCTCTATTGCCAGTGGTCCAGCAGCCAGGCAGCAGCACGGCCCCAGCTGGGGCGAGGCAGGCAGTGGGAGCTGCCAGACCCCCCACACCACGCACAGCTCCTCCATGAAGCGTGCAAGAAAAGGAAAATAGTTCAGACCCTTCTAAATCATCCTAAAAGGGCACCAGCCGCCCATTGCCGAGCTGTCGGCTCGGCGTTGCGGCAGCCCTCTTCCATCTGTGTTTTCCCCTGCACAGGAGCTTGTTGCCAGGCTGCGCGCGATGAATCACGGGGTGCTCGCCGTACCTACCCCCCTACGACTGGCTTCCTCCCAGACAGGCGCCTTCCCCCCCTGCTCCCCCACGCACATGCTCACCTAGAAAAGAAAACATGCACAATCCTCCATGAAATCTGTGCTCTGGCCCCCCAGCCAGAGCCATCCCCCAGCCACCCCCCAGCCATCCTTCCCCATCCCTCCTCTCCCGCCAGCGCAGGCAGGAGGCTGCAGCAGCACACTCCTGCCAGCCCATCGCCGGAGCGTCATTCCCCTCAGCGGTTTGAAGTGCCTTGTG
>NW_010392915.1:26452-27776 GCF_000710305.1 Buceros rhinoceros silvestris
GAGCAGGCCGGTGCCTTTCCCAGTGGCCCCCCGGCCAGGCAGCACCAGCCAGGCAGCTCTGGCCGCCGCGGGCTTCCCCGGTGCTCTCACTTCCCAGGCCAAGAAGTCACTCAGATTTCCATGGGTTACCGTGGGTGTATTTATAGTTTGCTGTGCTAAAAATAAAAGGTCCAAGTGTTGGGTTCCCTGATCCCATGCCCAGAAGCCCCGAGAGGGTGTCCGGTGTGTGAGGGGGTGAGTGATGCCCCTGAGGCTGCACCTGCGGAGGGCAGGTTTACTGAGAAAGTTCACTTCTTGGAGATCGTGTGGCTGCTGCATCACTGTCTGACCTGGCGCTGCTCTTGCCGAGTAGAGCGCCTCACGCAGGACTCTCATCCTGCTAAAAATAATTCATTCTTCTCATCAGGCTCGTTCTAACGGTGCCTGTGAGCAAGAGGGGATGGAGCGTCAGTGCTGCTGGCTGGGGCTAGCAGAGGGAGCGTGAAGAAGCGCCACGCAGCACGGCTATGAGCAAATGTGCTACCACAACGCTCTGAAAAGCGCCTGAACATGGAGCGTTTGCAAGTGCTGCTCCCTCACCCACCCTGTGCCCAGGAAACACGTCTCCCTGCTCTTCACTAGTTCCCAAGTGCGGCCCCTTTCAGCTCCCACAGCGTGACCATGCCAGGTCACCAGCGCTGGAGAACAGCGAATGCCTCCGTGGGCAGAGGCAGAGTCCCATGGGGACAACATGCAGCGTGGCTGAAGAGGAGGAGCCCATCGCATCCCCTGAAGGTGACCTGCCCCTGTTTGCATGCCTGGTACAAAGGTGAAACCAGTCAAGGCAAGTGATTTCTCAACTGGTTTCTTGAATCTGGATTGAACAGACTCAAGGGCATCACGGGGAACACGGCCTCATCTGCCCAGGGTGTCCGTCCTGCTCTCTCCCAGCACCCTGCAGCCAACTCTGGACAGAGCCGACCTATGGAGGGGCTCTGGCATCTCCTCCCTTCCTGACCCTGTGAGTCTCCTGCAAAATAACACCTGGGCCCTGGCGAGATGCTGCCCTGGGGGGGCTGGATCTGGATTTTTTTTCCTACACAAACCTTCTAGCTTTAACCAGCAAAACCAAACTGGGAATATCTCCTCTTGGCATCGCCCTCAGTCCCCCCAGTCCCCTCCTCTGCATCTCTGATGTCACTCAGAAATGAGCGTGACTCATTCGGCAGTTGCCGTGGTGACGCCAGCGATGCTGGGGAGCTCAGCGCTTCCCTGCTCCCCCCAGCCCTTCCCGGGGAGCAGAGGGGACCGAGACCCCTGGTGCTGAGCCCCCAGGACGTGCCAT
>NW_010392915.1:27854-28531 GCF_000710305.1 Buceros rhinoceros silvestris
CTGAGCCCCCAGGACGTGCCATGGGCTCCCATGTCATGGGCTGCTGCCCGCAGCCCCCGGCGACCCCCGAGGCTCCGAGGATGTCGACGGCTGTCACCGGTAAGTCAGTGCTGTTGGGGATTTACTTGTCCGGGGGGCTTCTGCTGGGAGTTTACAGTGTCCATGCGTCTTGCCCAGCAGGACAGGCAGTGGCATTCAATGCCCCACCCCACAGGTACGGGTGTCCTTTGCAGCATTCCCTTCTCTGTGCTTCCATCAGCCCCAGAAGTCTCATCACCCCAGTTCTCAGGGCCAGGTGGAGGGTATGGGCAGCTTTCAGCCAACGGTGAACCCCAGAGAGTGAGGGCAGCCCCGGGCAGAGCAGTGCCAGGCAGGCACCAGCCTCAGCACGCGTGGGGACCGCAGCGGAACAGCTCTGCACGTAGTGGACTGGGGCCGCACAGCCCCACTTGTGTGGGCAGCATCCTGATGGTCCTGCTCACCAGCACTGTGCCTGCCTCAACTGGGACAGCAGGGTCCCCCTGCTGCAGCAGGATGGGACCCTCAGGAGCTGTGGTGCATTTCAGTCCCGGCTGATGCTCATAGTGTTGTGGCCTCTCTCCTCTCTCAGATCCGCCCTGGGGCAGGGCCATGTCCTGCCTGCGCAGAGCCACAGGCTGCCTCGGCCAGCCTTGGCG
>NW_010392915.1:28632-29775 GCF_000710305.1 Buceros rhinoceros silvestris
GGAGCCGTTGGAAGGGGGGGCGGGGGGCGGGGAGCCCCTGTGTGCCAAGCCCTGCGGTTTGGAGGGATGTGCATTGTCATCCCTGCCGGGGAGCCTGGGGACCAGGCTGACCCCTGCCCCCCCAAGGCATCTGCTCTGAGGTCCATCAGCCAGAATTTGCTGCCAGTGTCTCAGAGGCGCTGGCGTGGCTTCGTTTCCTGCTCAGCATTTGAGTTTTACAGTCAACAAGTTCTTACCGTAAACAGGGCCTGGACGAGCAGGATTGCGATATTTCCATTACTCTGACTAATTTGTACATTAACATATCTCTCTGGCTACAGATTTAGGAGCGTTCGAGCGCAGCATGTGCAAGCTGGCAGGGACCCAGGGGGGCGAGGAAGGCGGTGTTTGTTTCGGCACCTCTCTAGGGGCAGGGTGAGGGGACAGGGCTTGCTGCCAGGGCGAGGGGACAGAGCTAGGGCTCGGCTGCAGTGTGGAGCCGGTAGCAAGGTGGACCAAGAGCTGCATCCCACCAGAAAGCAGGAGCTAAAAATACTGAACGAGAATGAGTCAAAATGCAGCGGGAAGCCACTGACTGTCCCCTGCTGTGGTGGAATTAGAGGAGCTTTCAGTTGCTTTAGTGCTGGTTTCTGCTCTTTAGAAGCTCTCTGGGCCAAAGCAAGGCACATCAAATCACCTGGGCGAGCTGTGGTGCCATCCTCTCAGCCCAGGGCTGAGGCGTTTATATTTATGGAGGGAGAAGCCTTAAAATCCAGAAATGATCAGCCCTTTCCTCACAATCCCCTCTGTATCTCTGGACCATAACGCAAACCTGCCCCAGGGAAAGGGAAACGCCTGGTTCAGGTGCATCCCTCCTGCATCTGGGATGGACGAGGTGATATTCCAGGACCCAGCAGGCAGCTCTGGCCTTTGTGTATCCCCCGGGGAACCTGGAACAAGGCGTCCCCGGGTTTGTTCCCACTCGAACACCTCCCTCCTGCAACAAATGTAAAATGTTTCGGTGAAATAACAATGTTGTAACCTGGGTTTGGAGGAGGCCACTGTGGATTCCCAACGGGAACTCTTAGCAGTGGCTCAGGATGGTGGTTTTGAAAATAACGCTGCGCTGGCTCATGGGGAGAGCGGAGGGTTCTGTGCCGCGCC
>NW_010392915.1:29887-34036 GCF_000710305.1 Buceros rhinoceros silvestris
TATCGGGGCACCGGGGCTTTGCACTGCTCCGGCCACGAACCCAGCGGCGTTTATGGGGCTGAAGGCACTGAGTACGTTTGGTCTTGCTCTCAGCTGCTGCAGCTCGCACAGTGCAGCCAGGAGCAGGGGTTGCATTTTGGAATTCGATTACATTATTTTTTATTAATTTCTTCTACCTCTCAGTTATTCAATGCTTTCCAATAATGCTTAAATAGTGGTGGAAAAGTTGGAGATGAGTCAGTCCGTCTTTGCATCATTGTACATTTGTGGTAGATATAGTTTTACTTTCCAAAGTGTCCTTAGGAAAAAAGGACATTTTAAAAAGAAATCATCTGGGTAAAGCAAATCAACCGTTAGCATCGAAATCGATTTCTGTCTGAACACTGCCCAAATATGACTGCAAAAAGGGTTTGATGAATATAAAGATACATGGAAATGTAGAAAAATCTCATCTGCTCATTAATTAGATCATGGCAATGCTCAGAAACCTTTCAGCGCTCGCCCAGCCCATCCCTGGAGTCTCTCTGGATGGGGTTGCTCAAGGAAAGACGAGGAGTAGGGAAGGCACGCTGGGACCAATCCTCTTGCTGTGGAAGTCTCTCTGGAAAACCTGGTGGGTTGTAAACGCTATTGACCCATCAACCTCCTAAACATAGCCCAGGGACTTGAAAAATAAATAATCCTATAGATAAAGCTATCTTGCAGGCTACACCCCTGCTGTTATTAAAGCAGGCACTTAAAACCCACCGCCAGCGCCTCCAGAGCTCTAATTGCTGCAGAGAACCGCAAGCCCAGTGAGGGATCACCCCACTCCTCGCAGCCAGCAACGACGGGCTGGCTTCCAGCGAGGCAGGGCGAGCTGTCACCCCTCCCTCTGCCAGCGCTTCCTCTTGGCAATAACAGAGTCATTAATTAAATGTTTGTACAGCGTTTGGAGGATGAGTGCTGAGTTATTGTTTTAAATAAGGCAGCAGAGGGGAAGGCACTCCGCTGCCAGCGCTCCCTGCCCGGCTCGTTTGCCCGTGGAGCAGTTCGGTCCCTGGGGTCGGAGGGGCAGGAGCAGCCTCGGAGCAGCCCCACAGGCTGCCAGGCCCCAAGGGCAGGCAGAGGTGTGAAGCGGAGTCACTCGATGCACATCAAACATTTTAAGCAAGGGGAAAAGAAATAAATCTGAATAACTTGTTGCACTCATCAGCATAATAGCTCATTACCTTTGAAAGAATACGAATGCATGAGTGAAATAGAGTCCTACGGTCTGTACTTCATTTCTTTTCCTTATTTTCATGAAAAACACCACTTGCTGCAGGCGGTTCCCCCATGCGCAGGGCCATGCCACTGCATAATCCTCACCAGTTACAGAACTGGGTAGAAGAAATTACTGACAAGGGCGTAATGCCGTGGAAACTGTTCCCGTGGCACTGGTAATCGCGCTGAAGTGCTGTTCTATTACCGAGAATAATCCGCTCTCTCCTCCTGAAGGCTGGCGACATGGTGAAGTGTCACAGGAAGCTGTTTCGTACAAGGGAGAGAAACACATCTGGGGCTGTCAGAGCACTAATGGAATGAGGAGCGTGCCAGCCTCCCTCCTCTCCGGCCTTGTGGTACCCCGCTCCATTCATTTGGACCAGACTTTAATTGTCTTTTTGACCACATCTCTTTTACCTCAGAGAATTTCTAGGAACATCTAACTTTTGTTGAACTTTGCAATGTGTGCTGGGGGATGCTAAAGCTCACGGCACAGAGGAGAAGGACTTCTTCTCCCCGGCAGCCTGTAGTGGAGGTGCCAGCGCCAGCCCCACGCAGTGACCTCCAGAAGCGCCCAGGCCCTAAGGCGATCCCAGCAGGGGATATTAAGTGCTCAGCACCAGGGCAAACGAGGCCCTGCACAACTAAGCACGGGAAGCAGATGCAGCCGTGTTCAAAATTAGTCCAGGGCTGAAAATAGAGCTGTAAGGAGGGGGCTACAGGCAGCCGGCTGCCAGCGCGTGCGAGCTGCTCCTCGCTGCTCTGCTGGGACCATCCTCAGCACTTCTGACCATCGCAGGAATTTTGCAAGGATGAGGGGGAAAAAGTCCTGTTGAGTCACTTGACCTTCTCTCACTGTTCCTGAGACAACAGGCGGGAGCTGTTGCACGAGGCTGAAGGCAAAGCTCCTCTTCCCAGCCAGAGCCACCCACCTGTACAGGCTGCCGAAGAGGAGGGGTGGATTACCTGGGCTCCCCAATGTCGATCAGCTGCGCCGGCAGCGGCAGCTCGTCCTGAAGGATGTGGGTCCTAAACCAGCCGGAGAGAAGAGGAGCACAGCATGCCCTGGAGTAGTGGGGGCTCTTCTCGTGTGCTCCGTGGTGGTGCTGCCGGGAGTAAACCCACCACACGGTGTTTAGGCCATGCGACTGGGGCACGGAAAACCGCACCTGGCTGATGGCTGTGGTGGAGGAGCTGGTGGAGGGAAAGGCGCTTCCTCCTGGCAATAACTGTTCTTCTCCTGGGGAGAGGGAGAAAGGGGGTGAAAGATGGGAAATCACCACTTCAGAAAGGGTGGTGAGTCCTAATGGAGGGCTAAAGGAAGCTTCCTAAAGGAAGCAGAAATCAGGCTGCCCAGCACACCACAAGTCCCAAGCCATAGTCCCTTGCTCTGCTTTTTTTTGCTGGTTTTAGCACTAGGAGCACTGCGTGATGGGCAGAGACCTCCTTCTCTGTCTACAGCTGCAGGGAGACAGCGAAGCACGGGGTTCATGCAGTCTTCAGGTGTGGCCGAAAACAAGCACGTGGGGTTAGCTTTGTTAGGTGTGATGGGTGTCGTGTTTGAATGGGGTAGCTTCTCGCAGGTATTGCCTCTAGTAATTAATCTCGAGTTCTGCTGGAAGACAAGTTGCACAGTTTGTCAGTTCCCAGGTACTCCCACTCCAAATGGCTGAGGAATCCAGGAGACTAATAAGAGAATTATTTCACATAGAACAGTGATGCACTAATATTTCCAGAAGAAAAGCCTTGAAGCATGTTTAGTAGCAGAGTTCAGGAAAGAAACAAGTGGTGCACGAGTTAAAGATGGTTTGCTGCTCCTCGATACGGGAGAGTCATGGAAAAAAGCAAACAGGTTTAGACCCTCCCACTCCAAATGCAGGTTTTTCATCTCCAAGACAATTCTGAGGACGCCGGTGTGGGATGGTGCCGAGTTCTTGACAAACCACTTTATCAGCAGCAGCTACAAAGCTTCCCGAAACATCAGTTTCAGCTGCCAGTTAAGGAGCGCCCTGAGCAGCAGAGTTTCAGGGTGTTCCCACAGCGGAAGAAGCAGCAGCATGTTTCCCATCGGTCTGGAAGAAAGCGACACGTCAATGCTGGAGGATGGTGCTGTGCGAGCCAAGGGGGTACAAGAGGCGATTCTAAGGTCAAAGAGCCGTCCTGTTTCTGCAGCCCCTCTGATGCCCGACCCAGCACGTAAATGAAAACATTCTTCTTGAGTTTAAGGGGATTTGGATTGGGCCTTAATGCTTAATCTACAAACAAGAGCGGCTTGTTACAGCGATAATGTCGCACAGCGGCAGCCTGGAGGAACCATCGAAGGCAGTTACAGCCCAGCCCGGAAGGTGTTTGCAGAGGACATCTCTACCGGTGTGCAGCCCCACAGGAGGGGAGAGTGGCAGAGGCTGGAACGACCTTTGAACGCCAGCTCACGTTTCCTGCTGCCATGAAGCAGCACTCCCTCCGCCTGCTCTCTGAGAAGATACAGGGGAATAAACAGTGAAGCTTAGGACAGACCCAAATTAATTTTTAATAATTGTGAAAGATTGATGTAATCTACCAGCTACACATGGCAAAAAATAATTCATGAGAACCGTAACCAAATTAGGTAGAATAAGGTCAGTCTGCTCTCACTGTGGTGCAGCTAAACTTATAATCACATTTTGGGAAGCTGGATGTTACGAGAATTCATCTATCCAGCACAGGCATTAAAGGCTCGAACCTCTGCTCGCTTAATCCTGCAGCTTCTCTTTTTGGATGAGCCCCGACACTCACTTGTCAGGCGGGTTAATCTGCAAGATCTGGTTCTGGTCGCAAGCTGGTGCAGCACGAGGTGGGATGAGCCAGGGCTCCCCGTGCAGGCAGCGGCTGGGGGGCGGGGGGCACGCACCCCCCCCGCGAAAA
>NW_010392915.1:34154-34730 GCF_000710305.1 Buceros rhinoceros silvestris
TTTCCAGCCACTCCCAGGAGAAAGGCCTTAAGGTGACTTAGTCCAACTGCACCCATCAAAGAACAACAACGGACGTGTTGTACCTGTCAGACATTTCCTGCTGCTCTCTCTGGATCATAAAGCAGGTGAAGGAATTCTGTATTGGCTGAGAAACACACAAGGTGCACCAGCCAGGCTGCTGCCTGCGAACGGACCCTGACATCCTTTGATGCTGAGCAGACAGGAACAGGTCAAATCTTGGGGGAATTATTTGTAAAAACCTGAAGTATTGCTGATAATTAACCGCTGTTTTGTCAAGGGTGGCCGGCAGCAGAGAGAGATCCCTGTCCTTCACGTGTTTAAGCAAACATCTGTTTTTACTACAGTGGACTTTATTGTGTGCCTTACAGGTTTCCATAGCCAGTGACTTACAATCAAGAGACAAAGTCGTCTGGGCATTTCTGAGCTCCCTGCGTTCACAGGGAAGCCCAGATGAGGATGCCAGCGAGTTGTGAGGATGCCAGCGGGTTGTGACACCGCCGTGCAGGCACCCCAGGCCGAGGAAGGGAACCCTGTGCTGGTGGTGGCGGAGCTCAG
>NW_010392916.1:0-27663 GCF_000710305.1 Buceros rhinoceros silvestris
GTGGGCGAAGCGGGGACGGGACGGGTAGGGAGATCGTGGCCGGGACAGGGACGCTGGGGCAGGCAGGGCACCAGCAGGGAGACCCGCACCAGGCCTGGCGCTTGCGGTGATCAATACCTTTCCTTTCTGGAAAAGCATTTCACAGCAGAGCTCAGGCGATCTTCACCGTGTGAGTGCAGCTATGCTGCTATTATTAGTGCTGGTATTTAATATTTGTACAGTCATATGTTGTCAAATATTGGAACTGCATCCTCTCTAGTATTCCTCTCCCGTCAGTCCCCGAGGGCGGCTCTATGAAGGAACAAATGCCTCAATCCAAGCCTGCCTTCAGCTGCCTTTCCATCTGGAAGCACCCGCAGCCCTCTGCAAGATGCTTCGAGTTGCTTAAGTTTGACAAGGCTCAACAGTAAAGCTCCAGACTTGCCTGCAAGCTTTGTTGGGATCCATACACCATGCATTTTCTCTGTGGCCTGATGCGTGCTGCCTTTCACAAGACACAGATGCAGCAGATGCCCTGCTTTCTCCTCCCCTTGCATCAATGTGGCAAGCTTTGGAGAGCAGTGCTGGTTCCGAGTGAGGGAGGTTCGGGTCCTCTCTGCCAGGCGTGCTTCAGCACTGTAGCCATGCCTCTGCTCAGCAGTGGCCTTGGGCATTAGACAACCCTTCTGCAGTAGGTCGTGTGTTCTGGTAAACTTAGGCCCAAGTTGAAGCATACAAGTCCTGTTGGTGAGGAACCCAAATGAGCATCCTTTTGCCTAGCAAGTACATGAATGTGTATATAATCTCATAAGAAACTTGTAGGTATAATTTTTTAATTTTTAGTGTGTTCTGTTGTTAAGGATGATGCTAGATGCTTGTGATAACTCCTGAATGAAACGAATTTTTAGCTGGAGGTAACTTGCTTTTGGAAAATTGTGTTTTGCTTGTCTGGAATTCCCGTGTGCTTTATACTGGATACATTATTCAGTGTCCTCTATTGTAATATGTTCTGTAGTGTTTAAAGGCTGTTGGCTTCTTTCTGCTGGGGGCTGTGTTTCAGTGATGGGTGAAGCAATGTTTCTAATAGATAGTTTTGTATCATTTTGTCAGGTACTTTGGGATTGTTATATGAAAGACTATGTAAGTGTCATCTATTATTATGAATGCCTCTCATGTTTTGGAATTTAACAGACATAATATTTGCGTCATGTCACCATCGTCACATTCATTTTTGTAGTTATAATCAAAGGTGGCAACAATGGCATTCAGATGCTTAATTACATTTCATATAGGTGACCAGTGCTAACTTATTAATGTGTGGTGGAGCACGAACAAGTGTCGCTGCTTCCCTCTGTGGTTAGGCAGCCATCAGCGTGCTCCTCATGTATACAAATCAATATATAGTGAAGCATATGGCACAGCAAGTTCCGTGTTTATTAAAGGACTATTTCTCGGAACATTCTTTGGGTTTTATTTATTTATATACTTGATGTAGATCTAAAATATTTTCTTTGTCTTTCAAAACTTGAAATACCGAACAAATTTCATTTTTTCAGTAAGCTGAAGCCAAGACTTCTTAAGGTTTTGTGAAAACAGAGAAGAGACGCTTCTGCGTGCATCAGTCTGACAACCTGCCTGGTAGGGAGAGGATCAGAAATCCATCTAAGTTGTAGGAACCTAAGGTTCAAGTCCCTGGTTTGGTTCAGAGGAGTTTTGAACTTAGATTTTTCTGTATTTCTGGTAATATACAAGTCCTTCCAATACCAGCTGTACTGGAAAGAGTCTCCCATCCCTCTAGTTCTAAAAAGAAATGTCATCTTTTTCTCAAAACTGGTAGGGTAGGTTTTCTGCTTTAACATCATTTTCTGGCCACAAATTAGAAAACTTCCTCAGAATTTTCTAATCAGTGGCCATGCCTTTGGTCTGATAGTAATATGTATGTGGGTAATAATCCAAGAAAGGCATTTTATCCTAGCAATGACTGGGATATTTTTCAGAAGAAGAAAGTAAGAGGAAAGACTACCACCACCACTGTCACCTCTTATATGACAGTTTTAACTAAACCATTTCAGGCAGATCTCAGAAACATGTAGAATCACTTCTTGGGGATATTCTGAAACCTTAGTTTTGCGTGGAACCAAAGCCACAGAGTTTTTCCTAAAGTAAATTCTGTGGAGGAGGGAGGACCAAGAAGGATGGTCTGTCATCTGCTCTTTCTGCTCTTTCAGGATCTCGCATCTTACCTCAAAGTGTAAAAGGAGAATTGTTTTATCCCACAGTTGTCTTTGCCTCTCCAGAGTCACTGTAGTGAGGACTAGGCACCAAATGAAAGGAATTTAACTTTTTTTTTGCTGTGATTTGTGTACCTTCTGACAGATGTGTCTGGTGATGTTCAACAGGTCTTAACTGCTTGAACACTTTGTAGGTTGTAAACTTTATTGCAGAACTTGCTTCTTTGTTATTCATTTCATGCTGGGTAGTGGATTTTAAAAAAAAAAAAAACAACCAAACAAATGATAATTAGTAGTTTCCAGAACAAAAATCCTGAGTTTGTGTCTTCTTTCAGAAATACTGTGATACAAAAAGACAAAACAGTGGCAGGGTTCTGTGTCCAGTTCTTGTTAAAAGTGAAGATTCAGCAATACCTGGAAAGAAAGCAGAAGGACATGCGGAACACCTGACAGTCTTGTCAGCTTGTGTGTGTTGGTTGTTCTGGCTGTTCTGCTATTGTACCCAGCCAAGGGTAAGAACTTAAAAGAGGACTTGTACAAGCAAGAGGTCATTTGACTTTGACCACTGACCAAAGGCAGTCTCAAAGGTGAAAGCTTTAAGCTTTCCTCTGACTCACATTAACTTCTCTTGCGTGGGCTAGTTTCTCGTTAGAGCCGAAGTGGACCTTGAGAAGGGCATACGGCTTCCATTTCCTGAGACAGCCACAGGGAACAGGCACAGTGGAAACTGTAAAGGCTCTTCTCGGGGTATTTTTTTTCTGGTGAGTCCTCAGATTGGTTGCAAGTTTTGGGATACTGTTGTTTGCAGTAGTGGGAAACTGAATTTAGTTCTGTGCATCTAAGCCCATCCCTCACTAATAAAGAACATGGTTTTCTGGATGTCTCAGCTTATCCCAGTTGCTGCAGCCTGCAAACCTGAATGAGGCACTAAGCCCCATCTCCACACTGTTCTTCCACAGTGCATGGCTTCACAAGTCTCAGTGGATCAGTGATTGGTACCTTCTCCTGTGAAGCTGGCCTTGGGGTTGATTCATCTGAATTTTTCTACCTGGTAATGTGGAGTCTTGATGAGGAGGTGGTAATGAGCATCATTCTTCCACTGCTTAGATTTGTGTGGTGAGAAGGATGATGTCTGTACTTTGGTGTCTTAGACCTCCATCCTTTTTATCTTTATTTCTGGATGTAAAGATCCATAGAGTGATTTGTCGTGGCTTTTGGTGATAGTGCCATACTAGTGTGGTAATGCTTCATCCAACACACTGAAATGTTTAAGGTCATGTGAAAATATTTAAGCGTATGTGATCTTAGTAGAGAGAAAACCTATTAAAGACAATGAGAGTAACAGTAGGTGTAGAGTTAGATGTATGCTTGTTTCAGATTTGGAATTTAGAGAGAATGAAGATGGGACACACATTCCTGAAAAGCACAGACTTTTTTCCTGTATTTTGTTGTCTTGGCAAGAAAGGGAGTGTGTGCTTATAGCCCAGCATCCGTGAAAAGCAAATGTGATTCTGTTCAGGCTTAAGAATACAAATGTATGTATCAACATGCAGGACTCAGCTTATATTTGCATATAGCATAATGTGACTTCAGTTCTGATTTTTGGCCTAAAAACACTATGTGTGCATGTAAAATATAATTAATTTAATGTTGGACCCTAGGGGAGAATTTTTATCTGACCTTTTATCAGGAGTAATTTTGGAAGCTGCCCAAAATGTAAAATCCCCTGAAGTTCTTCCAAAGGAGATGTTGATTAAAAAAACAGTTATGGGGCTGTTGATCTCAGATCTCTCTGAGGAAGGAAAACTTCAATGTGACTTTGCTCAGAGAAGCATAGATTTTGAGACTTTTATCTGCACAGAAATAAGGTAAAATAAAAGTCTGACTATTCTGTTCACAGCCACTGAACTTTAACCACATTGAAAAAAAATTCTACACAGAACATATCAATTGGCTTAGACTGCCTCTGGGGAAAGTCACTGTATGCGTACATATGTGGTTCTGTGCAGACCACATGTGCTTGCTTCGATCCCAAAGGCACTGCCATACAGTGAAATCGATATGTGAGGCTGCACTTCGTTCTGGTGTGGCTGTTCAACTATAAGGAAGAAATCTGGTTTATGCAGGTCTGTCTCAAAGCCTAGCTATGGTAAAGAATGTGACTCTCAAACCCTGTGAAGCTGGAAGGTCTATCTGTCTGCCAGTAGCCGAGCAGTGGAGGGAATACACAGTAAGAATTTTCACCCTTTCAGTGAACAATTAAAAGCTTTGCTTCTCCCTTGCCCAGTTCCTCACCCCAGAGTGTGCTTTTTGGAGGTTCTGAAGGCAGGGAGTCAATATACTGACCTTTCACATATGTGTAATAGTGGTTTTTAATTTCTCTTAAAATTTTAAGTGGCTTTGCTTTTAGGTTGTAAAACTGCCAGTGCCACTCAAGCAACGTGGCTGCTGTGGTGTGTGTACATGCATATTTTGCTGGTACTTTTCTCTATCATTGTGGGTTATATAATATAGCTTGGCTAAAGCTCTGCTAAAATTGTTTTTGTAGTACATATTGTAACTTTATATAAAGTCTTACAGTAGTCCTTTTCACTTCCGTAGTGTAAAAGTTTTTTGGTTGCACAAAGCATACATAGAAAATCTAGTAAAAAGCAATATCTAGCACTTCTTTTAGCTTGGCTTCTTAAGGAAATAGGTCATTGAAGGCCACAGCATTAATCCACTATTCCGAGTATCTCCAGAACAGTGTGTTTCAGGAAAAATTGTGGAAAGTTAGGGGTAGGTGATGCTTTTTCAGTATTTCCTCCAAGAGTTGTCTAGGTTTTGAACCTGTTGGCCAATTTCTACCAAGTTGAGAGATTATACATATCTGAAATGGTGCATTTCTTACTTACTGTGTGAAAATATAGCCACCCAAAGACGGAAAACTGCAGGTCCCCCTTTAAGGGAAGAGCTGCAACATATGCTGATATGGGGTTAGACAGGAATTCTCGTAGAAGAGGGGCAATGTAAGTATTCTCCTTATCTCTGAGAAGAGCTTTAGTCAAAGTATGAAAAATTTCCTGTATGACATTGATCTTTAGGGCACAAAGCCTTGCCTCTGTGTTGATGCTCGCGGAAGTATTAGCATGCTCTTGCCCCCTTAGTGCTCTTCTGCACCAGGCAAGGGGCCATGCAATGAAAATCTGTCATGATACTTGTTTGGGTTTTTTTAATTAACAGAGTATGAAGGTAGTGGGGGGGAAAAAGGCAACACATTGCCTCTGAATAGAAAAAATTGTTTTCCTTGGCTCATTTTTCTGAGATAGTGTGAAGTTCAGCAAATAGTGATAATCTCATAGTTCCAATTGGGAAAGCAAAAAGACCAGTGTAGCTTCTGAACAATGTCAGTTCTGAAGACAGGGAAGAACAATTATGACTTTAACAAGAATAAGCTCTGTCACCTTCAGAGTAGCGTATCTGCCATTTCTGCAGAAGAGACGGGAGTTTGCCCAGAAACCTTAATTTTTCCACAGTACTCTTACCCTGTTTCCGAGTTCTGTTTCTTGGACAAAATAACCCCAAACGAATATGAGATGAGCTGTTCGCTTGTGCAACACGGAGGCAACTATTGGTGCTGTAAGAGTGCCCATGTAGGAGTATGGCATCGCAAGCTCTTGGGACACCTTTGCAAACATTGATGCAAAGGAAATTGCTGGACTAAATGACAGGTGAATCTGCGTCTGTCCTGGAGCAGGTGCAGGTTCAGTCCTACTGCTGCTCTCACCCAGCCAGTTGTGGTGAACTCTGCTCCACAGCCCTCGTAGCTGCAGTGCCCTCATGCTGCACATGAGCAAAAAAGCCATGCTTACTGAAACCAATGTATGAGAGCGAGCTGAGGATTTCAGGCATGTTTGTCCTGTAAGTAGCACTTCTGAGTAAGTTTTTGAAGAAAATAGAGTAGATCTAGCACCCATCTGTCAGAGAAGCTAGAAAACTTGCTTGTCTGATGGCAAAGAGGAAGAACCATGCTGGCAGTATTGAGTTCCTTCCACCCACTAAACTTCTACAGGGTTGTCAGAAGAATGGGGAAGAGAGAAAGAAGTTGTTTTGTGGGGTTTTTTTAATTATTCCTGACATGGACTACCTGTGTTCTGCTCTCTGCCTCTCCTCTTCCTTTGTCTTGCTAGCTTTTTCCCTTGTCACAAAGTGTATACAAGTGGGGAATGGTGAGATAACACAGCATAGACTAGCTAATGGTGATATACTACAGATATAATTTGGGGGTTTTCCGTGCTGTGTAGAGGTTGCTCACAGTAGAATTGAATGCTCAAAGTATTTCCTCCATCTGTAAATATATAGCAAACCTGTGCTATCTCACATTTCCTAGGACTGCATGGTTATAGAGGAAAGACCCACTTCCTCTTGGTGCAGCCAGGCAGCCCTTGTTTCTAAATGGCAACTGTGTTTAACTTTTTCTGAAGATAATAAATACCTATTGAGCCATTCTTTTGCCTTTTTTTTTTTGGTAAATCTTGTGTCACAGCAATCTAGATTTAGCGTCACTGTAATCTCACATTGTAGTGTAATGACAATAAAATTATTCCCATACAAGTCTATAGAGAATCTGTGCTAATACCATTAAAATGTGCTTACCGAATCAAAACAAATGTGGTGTTAGCATATGGAAATGGTGTTTATGCAATTATAATGTTTCAGCAATATGAGATTACTGTAGGAAGCATCTAATCCAAACCTAGGGAGACTTCCCATTACAAGACCATTAAAATGACACAATGACTGAAGTGCAAGTTTCAGATGGGAAAAGTGGAAAGACAAATCTTGTCATCAGTATTCAGGCAAAACATCTACTGAACTCAGTGGAGTGTTTACCAGTCAGGAGTGCCGTACTGTGACCTTTTTAGCAGTGAGTCTCTTTTCTCTTAACAGTACATCTAGGAGAAATATTTACTTCACCAGTGTTTAATAGTTGGCTAACGGTGAGAGTCGTATTTTATACACTGTACAATTGGTGGCTGTGAAAGTTTTTCCAGAGTTTATTACAGCAATGTTAGGATATTGTTTCAAGACTGTTGATAAGTAATACAAATTTTGCTTATATCTTGAAGCAATTCTCATTTTCTTTTTATCTGAATATGTAATTTTCAGGAAATAGCATTAATTTCTGTGTTCATACAGCACCTGGAGCAGAGAAGAAGCAGAAGCACCTTGGCAGTACCACAGCATAAATTAGTGATTTCCACAACCAAAATACTTGGTTTTGCCAGATAAGAGTCTTCGTGTTTATCTTTTGACATAGGAATTGGCACCTCTTCTCGCCTCAGACCGGGTTAAGATTCAGGATATAAAATTCATATGTCTTATGCAGGACGATCTACAATACGCTTGTCTTGCCCAGGATTGGTTCTTGGCTCCCTCTGTAGTCCATGCAAGGAGGCTGACTCTACAGAAAGTGACTTGTCCTGTCCTAGCACAAGCATTCAAAACAGGCTGGATGAGTTACCCCTGGACATGTCTTTCCATCTCCACTATGAAAATGGTCTGGATGATTATTCTGTAGAAGACATACATCATTTTAGATGGCTAAATGAGGTGATACGAATGCAGTCCTTGGCATATGAAAGAAAAAAACTTTCTCAGAAGAAAGTTCTCTGTAAAACATGGCATGCAAGTCATTAGTAAAGCAAGCAAACCTTGATTTCTGTAGTAATGTACACATGCTTAAATTAAGCAGCAGTCCTTATTCCATTTAAAAGCTGCGTGCACCTAAAATTTATTTTAAAGACACTAATTAAATTCTGGTTCCATCAGGTGAATCTTATTAAGAATAATGTATCATTGTAGCATAGTCAGGGCATGCTGTCTCTGTAAATGACAGAAGGGGAGATATCAGGACAGTTGTTTTAAAAATAATTCCAGTCAGTAGTTGTTGGCTGTCTTTATTTTTCATGATTTTTTTATTAAAAGCAGTGGGTTTCTAAAACTGTGTTAGTAAGCAGACACAGACATTAATATTAATCATATTTTTCATGCGGATAAAAGTTAGGCCCACTTTAAGTGCTGTTCGTGTCAGTTTCCATTTTTGTGATGCAGCTTATATTTACAAAAATCCCTGGCCTCAATCTAAAGGTTCAATAATAGGCATTGGTTTTGTAAACTTTGTATGTGTGCTATAATCTGAAGTCTAGAGCCTAAAAATCAGCAGATTGGTATCTGCTACAAGAGAAACCTGGCACTGGAACTGGTAATTTTAGATGTTTCCTGCTGTTATAAATCAGAAGACAGCAGACTCAGGCTACAAGAAGACCTCACACACACAACCGTAGTGGGGGTTTGCATTGGGTGGTCCAGGATAATTGAGGGTAATCTAAATTAAATGTGTTGAAAAGGAATTAGTGGGAACAAATGTTGAAAGCCAACTTTTTATCAAAGTAATAATCTGAAAGTGAGCAAAAATTCACATTCAGTTCAAGTGGCTTTTTTGAGAAACTGCGTTATTAAATTAAAAAAAATAAGTGGAAGCTTGTTAAGGAAACAGACTAATTGATTTGCATCAAGTTTTATCAAAAGAATTTCAATCCTTACGTATTTAATTATATAACAAAATATCTACGTAAGTTTGTTTTGCTAACTTAATAAATGAATTTGAAAATTGTTAATGAACACAGGGAAAGAAAAGTGTGTCTCCAATGCAGAGAGCAGTTATCACTCTATGCTGTGAGGATTTTACTGAATACCAGAGTGTAGATATTTAACACTAAAAAAAAAAAAAAAGGAAAAGACAAAGCAAAAGTAATACAATTAACTTAGAATTATGTTAGTCTCTTTGCTGTGCATATAAGAATGACTCAGATCATTGGACTTTCTTCAAAATAGTGGGTTGCACTGCAGAGACCACCTTTGTTCAAGGATAGAATCAGTGACTAATCAATGACTAGGTTGGACAACTTAATTGACTTGCAGCTAGCAGCAGTTTCTGACTAAGACAAAAAGTAATACAATTAACTTAGAATTATGTTAGTCTCTTTGCTGTGCATATAAGAATGACTCAGATCATTGGACTTTCTTCAAAATAGTGGGTTGCACTGCAGAGACCACCTTTGTTCAAGGATAGAATCAGTGACTAATCAATGACTAGGTTGGACAACTTAATTGACTTGCAGCTAGCAGCAGTTTCTGACTAAGACAGGTATTTTGCTTTGAATTATTTGCTTAAGAATAATATTTTGTGAAACCATGCACTTAATTTATTTGGCAAAAAGTAAATCATTATATTAGTCAGCCGGCAGTCTGTTCTATAAGAGTAATTATTCTTCTGCCTTCTCAAACAAGTCAACACAGTAGTCTAGAAATGAAATTCATAAAAGAACAGTTATTCCTAATTCTGCTTTTACACACGGCAAGGAAACATAGTCCATCAGTCCTTTCTCTTTCTTGTGGATGGTGAGGTTTCTGTATTAAAGTAACTGCCAGCACTACAGACTTCACTAGGCAGGTGGTATCTGCCTTTTGCAGGGGCTGGCTGACTTTAGTACATTGGTACTCTGACAGCGACTGCTTCATCGTGAGATGAAAGTATCCCCAAAGAGATCTTGACGTTCTTGTGCCCTTTGATATGTAGAGTTCAGTGCCCTTCAGATTTCAGTTTTTCTGTCATCCTGGTAGATTAACTTCAGCAGTTAAAAGGAAAATGTCCTCTGAGGGTTTCACCCGTAACAAACCCATGTTTATGATATTATTCACTAAAAACAGAGTCAGAAATGGGGAAGACCTCTCTCTTTAATCAATAATGCATGCTCTAGTTAGTCCTGTCCTCTGGACATGATTAAACATGTATTTTGTTTCATAACTGATGATTTTGGTTGACTAGTGATTAAAACTATATATCCTCAAGCCTTTGCAACTAGCATCAGGAAGATCGAACATGAGCTGGGTAGTCAGCTATGTTTAATGTTAATATGGCACATAAATGAAGAAGACTACCTCCACTCCCAAAAGAAAAAAATACCCCAAAATCCTAGTGGGGAAAGCCGCAGCTAATTCTAACCTGCAGTGAGCCAGGCCAAACTTGTACAGGGTAGATGCGTTTGATGTGAACCAACTGCAGACAGTAGCCTCAGTGTATGTCTTTGTCACCACTCATTGGAAGTTTTGAGAAATAACATTGTTTCATTCATATTAAACATGAATATAAATTGTTAGGTTAAGATCTGTTCTTAAGTGGTAAAATATTTGGCCAATGAAGCCTATGGAGAAAGCACTTTAACTTCTGCCCCACTGGTTGGGGGCATGCAGTATCTTTAGTGACTGTTGCTGGCCTTGGAGGATACGTCCTGGTCTGTTCCAGATCTGCACAGCACAGCTGACAGGAGAACCTGAGTCCCAGTTGAAGCTGAAGGAGCGGGTGATCACCCCCATTTCTAAATTCCTCGCACAGAAGGGCAGACAAGGTGCCCAGACATGGGCAGCTTCCTCAGTGTGCGAGGGGAACTGAGTTTTGGAAAATGCAGAAAAATAAACTAAATGTACCAGTAAGGAATATTCAGCCTTGAATATGTCCATCTGATGACTGAAGCTGACAAAATTTAACAGCTGCTGAAGAGCAGAGAATCCTAAGTGAACATACAGAGGTTATTATTAAATAGGAAACATTTATCTTAATGTGATACTGACTATAGTACAAAAAGTGTTGAAGATTCCCTTGTACTGGGATGTGGTGATTTTACATTGCTGGAGTACTGATACAAGTGTAGTTGGGTAAAGTAAATGCTTTGTTTTTGATGACCACTCTACTAGAAACAGTGTTTGAAAACATTCCATCAAACAAACACAGACAGTGTGTAGGTACGTGCGAGAGAGAGGAGGGAATTCAGAAATCATGTTGGAAGGGTTTTTTTTTTTCTGAAATGTTTTTGTTTCCTTTTTTCTTCTTCCCAGACTCTTTTAGAATCTGATTGGTTTTTTCCCTCTTGTTGTAGAAAAATGCCTTCCTTGAGAGGGAAAGCACAGACTGTCTTGGGCCCTGTGGAGCCAGACTGCCTTGGCTATACATTGACCCATGAACACTTGACTATGAACTACAGCAGCTGCTTTTGTCCACCTCCTCCAGGCCAAGAGCCTCTGTCTGATGTGCCCATTGAAATGAAGAACTTGTTTTGGATTAAGCAAAATCCCTACAGCCATAAAGAAAACCTTCTTTTGTATCAGGAAGCAGATGCGGTGAGGGAGGAGCTGTTGCATTTTAAAGCAGCAGGTGGTGGAACAATTGTGGAAAACACAACCACAGGAATTGGTCGGGATATGAATACTCTGAAAAAACTTGCTGAAGAAACTGGGGTCCATATTATCGCTGGGGCTGGGTTTTATGTGGATTCCACTCACTCCACTCAAACGCAGGCCATGACAGTGGAGCAGGTAAGTCTTAACCATTGCTTCAGTGTCTTTCTCCTATGAATTATCCCTGGCTGAGTCAAAGTTGGAGAGAAGTTCCAGCAAAATAGGTGAAATCTAGAAATTCTTAATGTGAAAGACTTGAGAACAGCATTACTGCTTGTGTGTTATAGCTGGACCAGCACTACTTGTGTGTGCTGGGATTATCTGACAGCATTTCCAATTTTTAAGCTCCATTTTTCTCTTGGGGATTTGTTATAATGCAACAGTGAAAGGAAAATAGAGTACTCCATGTGTGGGCATCTGGTACAACACCAATTATCCTTTTCTTTTTACTGTTTTTAAGGAAAGAGTATATCCCTTCTGCCTCTTTTGTCTCTTTTTCTGGCTAATTGCTTCCGAATGAGACTACCCAGAATTCTTCTAAAACACATAAATAATTACAGTATTTATTGGACAGTTGCTCTGCTCCGGCTGTGTGCTATATCTCTCTTCTCTACCGTTTGTCCAGATTTTTCAGGGCAGAGTCTACATCATATTGTTGGTGTGGTGCCTAAGACAATGTGTTAATAATGACTGAGGTCCCCAGGTATTCCTATAATAATAAATATTCATTCATCTTTTATTAAGAAAATGTGATGATAGAAGAAGGAAGGGAACTCTACAAGGCAGGAGGCTGTGAATGCAGATGAACAGAGCTGAGAAATTTTTTTTTAAATCCATAACAGTTTACAAGTTAGTCAAATTCATTTTAAAAATCAACAGTCAAAACTTGAGCAGTGCTGCCAACCGCACTGTACCCAAGCTGGCCCAGGCTGTACTACTTTTCCTGAATATTTTTCTGTTGCTTGAAAATTGATAGAAATATATTTATTGGGGCAAAGGTTTCCCTTCTGTATTTGGTGGGCTGCTGGAGACCCACAGATGCCCTGTACTCAACGGGTAATCAATACTTAATCCAGTCCAGAAGGTACTTAGTTACTTAGAAGGGGTTGTGCAATGACTGATCTGTGCTAACCGGTGGTTCCTCGTTTGCCAGTGAGTTTGACATGATGATATGTTTTCTGATTAGATGAAGACAATTCAGATATTTTGAGAGATGTTCTTCAGGAAAGGAGGGGATTCTGTATCTGCTTGTCTACAGAAATGGTTGGTAGACTGGTTATTCGTGAAACAGGAGGTCTGTGATCGTTTGGATAAATTGTTGGGTGGAAGCCTGCTGTAAATTCTAATAGCTTGGACTGACTTTTGTATGGATCGAGTATTTATGAATATGTTGCATGAGACAGTTGAGGAGACAAGGTATGGAGTAGAGATAAGTTAGGGATTTATTTGAAAATTGGTTTGGGATTTTTAAGTTTCCTGGATTTGCTTGCAAACTTCCCTTCTTCCTTTGCTCACTTTATTCTTCCTTAAAAACCTGTACATTCAGGGCCAAAGAGTTAGAAGGTCATAATCAGTGCCATCTTGTGCTCTCAATTCTGAATGTATGCTTTAGAGATAAATGGCCTATTCTGGAAAAGAAAAACTAAAGCTTTTATAACAAACTGCTTTTATTAGAAGATTCTGATGTCTTTTTTGCCTATGTGTATTTTAAAAGCAAGCTAATTTTGACCCTGTAATTTTGTCAGCTGGGCTTTGTTCTTGTAGTTCTGAAGTCAGCAGAGCTCCTGTTGTTTTATGTCGCATTTCCACAAGCAGGATTTGCCATGAACTTGTCTCTTCGGGATCTTAACCGGAGTTTCTCCCTTCCCAATCTGATTGACGAGGTTTCTTTATTCTCCAATCCCTTGTTTTGCAAGAAATTACATTGAATTGTTTCTGGATACAGTTCAGGAGTGTGACGCACAGGTTTCGTAATAAACTTTTTTTTCCAAAGAAAAAGTGGTCTCAGCCTAAATCAGTGTTGAAATTATATGTAGACCAGCTTTCCTGGCAAACATGTGAGTGGATACTGTTAAATTCATTTGCTTCTGTGTTTATTTTGGTCTTAGTGAATGGCTAGCGTAACATCAGTTGAAAGAAAACGGGTTTTAACTGAAGTGTTTTCACACACCCAACTATTAATTAACTATATTCAGAAAGACCTCAGGAGCATAACTAGCACAGTGTCCGTAGGCCAAATCTGATCCTATTTAACACAAGTAGTATTTATAACCAAACCCCTCATTTTCCTGTTCTCTAGCTTACAGGCATTATTGTCGATGAGATACTCAATGGAGCGGATGGAACTAACATCAAGTGTGGTGTGGTGGGAGAAATAGGTTGCTCCTGGCCTTTGACTCCGAGTGAACACAGAGTGCTTCAGGCAACAGCGCAGGCTCAGTCACAGCTTGGGTGCCCCATCATCATCCATCCTGGCAGGAACACTGATTCACCTTTCCAGATTATCCGCATTCTGCAGGAAGCTGGGGCTGATACTTCAAAGACAGTCATGTCTCACCTTGACAGGTAAGCAGACTATTCTACCATCCTTCTGTTGGTCTGTTGCCATGACCAGCTGGGGTTTTGGGGAGCTGCACTGCAAATTTCTAGGCTTCTGTTGTACACTGGGATCACAACATGAAGAATTATCCTTAAGTTTACTGATGTAAAAATAATTGCTTATATAGAGCTTGATCAGCTTCCAGCACTGCAGTTAGGATCGGCTTTTAGATTCACATTGATAAAGAGATTTGGTGATTGTAAATGCTCCCTTTCAAGGCCTAGGAGCACAATTAGGAATAATTGCAGCCACATTTTCTAAAAGTGAGAATTCCCTTAATCCATATCCCTGCACAAATCCTTGTATTTACAAAGCATTGGACATTGAGCAATTTTCACCAAAATGAGTAGGAAGCTGCTGTGCTTCCAGAGTTTTTGAAAACGGGACCACTCTTACAGGCTTACCAAAATCTCACAGAAGCTAATGGAGAACTCCTCTATTTCGCTGGATTGTGGATCAAAGCAGAAGGCAGATCTTTAACGTTCTGCTACCAGATGGAAGAAATATTGCTTAAAAAATAAAGTAGTTGGGTTTGGGATAGGTCTTAGCATAGACCAGAGACCTAACTTTTTGTTTCCTTGAGAGCAAAAACCAGGACCCCCACATCAGACATGGAGAGGAATTGGCATGCTTTTCTCTCTCCTGTTTAGAAACGCAGCCTCTATTACCAAATCAGTTTTGTGTGACCTTGTGTTGCTCATGGTGAAATGGAAAACGTCCAAGCATTGATTAGTTTGGCCAGCTGCTGAATAACGAGACTGTGGTCATATGATTCTCAGCAATTGGATTGTTTGCCCTCAATGTGAGTGTAATACAGGCAAGAGCACTGCGTTCCAAATTTCTAATGGTTATAGACTCCAAGAGTTTGCAGACTGAGCTACAGGTGGTTTGTATTCACACAGAGCTCAGTGTTTTACTTGGGGATTTTAGGAGCATGAAATTCAGTGCCATGAAATGTTATTTATATTTGATTATATATAAATTGTATGGGCTTTCTTTATGTATTTACTTGCATTCCATTGTATCTATAGCTATATTTTCCTCTCCTTTTTAAAGAAACACTGATTACTTAAGTCTTTTTAGGAAAGGACTGGGCAAGCTGCACATGTCAGTACTTATGTAGCCATTTTGATACAACATAAACATTGTTATGGTGTTTTTGCCCTTATAGGCTGTTGTAAATTGTTGAATTCAGTGATTTTTTAGTGGAAAATAAGCAACAGAAGCAGGAAAACAGTCAAGACAGAGGTGCAGTTTCACTAACAGCCGCTGATGCACAATATGACATTTCCTTATACTATTATTACTTTCACACATTCAGGTTGGCACTTGCTGTAACATAGACTCTAAACTACTGTGAAGTTTGGCTTTGCAATGTGCATTTAACATTTTAAGTCTCCTCCAGAGAGAAGAATCCACGTGGGAGCATCCCAGTCCCTTAAATGTTAGATAAATTCATACATAGCTCCATATTTCATGTCTGCTTTTGACATAGACAAAATCGTAGTTTTTGGGTGGATTTACAGTCAAATGATAAAACTAAAATGCTGGCTACCATATTTTGCAGTTTAGCACCTTAGAACGAAAGAAAGAGAAACTATGAGGGAAGGCTGGGAAGCAAAAGCTATTGAGTCTTGGCTTTGGCCATTTATTAGGGGTGAAGGTACTAAATGTGTCTTGGTAGAGATCGAGTTCATTCACTTGAATAGCTTTTGTTAGAAGACTTACAGTGACTGTTAAGAATGCCTGCTCGATAATGGTTTGGTGGGTGTCCCTGTGATGATTTATGGATGAGGTCCGAACTGCAGGATGTTTCCCTTTGTCCCATCTCGTTCTCCTTTCCTGCAGGACTGCTCAGGTAGGAGTGTTGCCCAAACACCTCATTTCAGCACAGACATTAGCAATTTGATCTGGGAAGTGCTACTGCATCCATGTGGCTTACGGGGAACCTAATGGCTGATCAAATAAAGCTCTCCTGCGCTTTGTTGGGGCAGAGACCCCAAAAGTACAACACTAACAATAGTTTTAAAAAGGAATTGTTCTGACTGTGATTTTGAAACATATCGTTGGGTAGTTTTGGCACCTGCACAGGATTAAATACTCTTGGCTACTTTCTCCCTGTGAACTGAGCAGAGCTGGATCTGAAATAACCTCATCTGCACTGTGAAAACTCACTTGGTGGTAAATGTTCAATCTCTATAAACTGTAACATTTATTTTAAAATAACATTTTTTATTAATTACAGTTGGTAAGTCTTAGACTCCTGCTGATGGCAGGCATTTATGAAAAAAGATTTTCGCTCTCTCAACCCATCTGTTCCTCCTACTTGGTCCTGTTGTTAAGTCACAACATTGAAATTGTGACATCAGTCATTTCCATGGCAACAGACTGTGATGTAATTGTAGAGGGTAAAACTACTTTGTGACATCCACATCTGCAATAATGAAAAAATGCACTGCCCTTTCAGTTAACTGTGCCGTTCTTGTGGAAACTTGTTTTTTCCTTAGATGAAGAAAAAGAAATTGCCTTGTGGTGATAAAGATAAAATTATAATGTATCATTTGAGTGGTTTTGTTTTTCTTTGGATAGCTTGTATTCGTGGTAAAAGTGTTTCAAAGAAAAAAATATATTCCAGAGAGCTCTTATTTCAGTTGCCATTCTTTCCCAAATGAGTGATGGGTTTTAGTAGCTTTGTTCCTTCACTTCTCAGATCTGCGGCAAAGCCCTTGTCCCAGGTACTCACCATGCCATTATACATTTTGGTGAGAGCGTTTTCTTAAGGCGTTCTGGCCAGATCTCAGTGCAAACAATGATATATTGCTGTTCTAATGACAAGCTAGAAACATCACTGTACAGAATAGAAACTAAAGACAAAGTTGTGTATTGCTGGTGTGTGATGGATGAAACAATCCCTGGATGTAGCTGTCTCCTGTAACTCTTTTGGGAGAGTAAATCTGTCTTGTGTAAGTAATCCATTGTCTTTTTTTAAAATGTCACTATGAATTAACCTCCTCCTTAAATGTCCTTCCTTGTTAGGTTGTCTCTTGAGAGGGTTAGTGATACCAAAAGTAAGTAACTTTCCCATTCCCATTTAAAGATTATCATAAATATTTTCATTATTTCATGGGGGAAGATTTGGTTTCGTTTGGGGTTTTTTAAATGCATGAAGTCCTAGATGATGTGAGAAAGACAATGCTGTGTATCAGCTTCAGTTGCATGTGTCAAACAGAAGTTCTGTTTTTCAAAAGGGTGAATTAAATCTTAGGTTATTTGTTTTGTTCCTCGCAAGTAGCAAGTTGTGAAATACCTGTCCTCATTCCATGAGAATTATTTTCTTCCTGTTACGATGTTGACTTTGTGTTATATATGTTTCTGCAGGACCATATTTGATACAAAGAAACTTCTGGAATTTGCTAAGCTTGGATGCTATTTAGAGTATGATCTATTTGGTACAGAATTTCTTCACTACCAGTTCCATCCCGACATTGACATGCCGAGCGACAATGAAAGAATTGCAAGGTACCTGCTTCCGTGCGGTTTAAGCTATAGTGTTGCCGTTGACAGATAAGTATCATTGGTGTGCGTTTTAAGAGCATCACAGAGTGATTCTGCTTGCTCTTAAAATCATCATTTTTCATACTAAAGTAATGACTTTTTTTTTCCTGCTGCTGTCACATCTTCAGAGCAGCGTGTATAATTTTTTCTATCTGCAAAGGAAGATGTAGAATCATAGTGTTGTAGAAAGTGACTTGAGAAGAAGATCGAGAGCTTTTTTAACTCCATTTTTAGTCCTAATTCCATGCTGGTCTGGTTGAATTTTATAATTTACTGCATTTATATAGAATGTAAAAAAGAAAAGGCTGGAGATACTAGATTTATGTTAAGGTTTGGCTATTGTTTGAAACATAGTATTGGAAACCTAGTGCTGCAACTAAGCATCCTCTGAGCCTGTTACATCTCCTCACCAGTGTGCTAACCCAGCAAAATGCATTGGTTGTCTTGGGTGAGTTTGATCCCTTAAAACCAGTAATTTTTTCTGCAAAGCACTTTATCACCTCTCCTCCCCTCTCCTTTTGCCCCTTCTCTCTTTTGAAGGATGATAATCCTGTCTCCTCAGAACTCCCATGCCCCTCACACTCACAGTGAGAAAATACTGGCCCCACTGGCAGGTTACCTCTTCCCTGCTTCTCCTCAGCACATGCGGTTTCAGCTCAGCCGCAGAGCAAATCATCTGTTGTGCTGTTGCTAACACGAGACATTGCCAAGGAGATGCATTCCTTGCAGAAACTGTCTCAGATCAGCTGGGAGTAGGCATCTCACTCCTTCCACTCTGTCCAGAGGTGTGATCCTGCTGTGCTGTTTGTCCACAGTGTTCACGTCCAGTGAAGTGGCAGGTTTCTGAGGGGTGGGGTGCCATCCTGCCTGTGTCTTTTTTCCTTCCAGAGTCACAAACAGTTCTTTTGTTCTCCTTAATGAGGATGGTTTCATGATCCCTGATCACTAATGAAGTAACTGTCTAGCTTTCTCTTACATTTCAGACATAGGTTCACTCACCCTCTTCAGCTTAACCTCAAAACTCACTCTGTTCTCAGACTGCTCTCCTCTTAAGGAGGTGCTGTGGTTACTATTCCATTTACTGCCAAGCGTTTGCTGCTGCTTTTCACACTAGGCATCGTTTCTGTCTCTTAACAGGGCTCTCAGTCTTGCACTCAGTATTTTAAACTGCTGCAGTGAATCTGCAGTTTTCACATTTAGAACGGGTGAAGTTGCTCCCCTCCCCTGTGCCTCCTCCCGTCTCCTGTGCCACTGGAAGCCAGCGAGTACAGAAGCACTGTGAGGAATGTGTGTAGAGGAATGGGTGATGCCTTGGTTAACAAGTGCTTGTTCAACCGTGGCAAAGTTTTCATTCCATCCATGATATTTGCTCAGCCACTGACGTCTCTCCTTAAACTCTCTGGCATTTGAGTATTTCTTGCAGCAGGCTGTTTGTAGGAGGAAAATACGAAGTTTCTCTTCTCGTCTGATGCAAATATGTGTATTAAATTAGAAGTGCCAATAAATGCATTTTGGGGGGCTTTTGATGCATCCACACGGGACATAGGATGGCAGTAGCAATCTCCTTAGGGTTGTTTTTGTCAAACAGCACTGGAGAGGTAGAAAGTAAATTGACCTTTAAATGTGTTGATGAAAACACCAAATGGAAAATATATGTTCAAGTCTTGTCTATTCAAAATGTAAACTTCCGTAGTCATGCCATACCTACTCAAACACAGTTTAGCCATGCTTAGGCATTTTTTTGCTGCAATCTACTGCCAATACAAGTAAAAAAATGAATTTTTTTGGAGTCAGTTTTTCTTTGGTTCAGAAGAAAGTGCTGACTAAACTTACAGGAACAAGCAAAACGCAGAAACAAATATGGAACATAAAAGTCCTTATGCCTCCTCAACAGTCTAAATATGAAAGGAGATGATTCTAAGATGTTTGGTCAGCAGAGAACTTAGTCCATCCGGTGTCATTGCTCTTATTCTCTGGTTGGCTTGTGGTCTGTATTTCAAGATGGAGAAGATGTTTGTGATGTTGCAATACCATGGTATTACATAGTATTATACACTATATGGCACTATTTATGGTGGGTTTTTGAAGGATGCAAACTAATATTTTGCCAAGTTCTATCTTACTTGCCTCTTCCTGCTGCCCATATTGATGGGATCCTTCTACATGTATCTCCTCATAACTAGTTGTAATAAAAACTGACAGTAAGGACTTCTGAATATAGTGTGGTTACTTATAAAACTAGTCTTTGCTTTCTTGGTGATCAAAACACAGTAAGGAAGATACAAATTAGAATTTCACAGCACTGGCAAATGATAGAATTGGGTGCCTTCACGAGGCACAAGCACTTTACAGGTCTGGTCTAACTGTCTCTGCCCCTTTAATGCTGCAACCTACTGCCAAACTAAAGTGAAGCTTAGTGGGAAACTTAACAGTCCTGCAATACAGGAGTTTCAGACACCCACCAAATAAATTCTAAAAAATGAGCTGAGGACGGGGTTAGCATTGCCGGAGTGAAGTGTGGAACAGAAGGACTTGTTGTAGCAGACTTGCTACAACGGAATGACCAGAAGGATTTCTTCTTTTCCAAGCTGACTTCCTGTCATATTGCCAAGTCTGTTTAGGTGGGCTGCAGTATCAACTGCTCTGATTTCCTGGCATATGCTAACACTGTGCCATGCCTCTCTTACTTACCTTCTTCTTTAAGGAACATCTTTGAAACATATTCGAATGGTAGCTGCCTATGTGGACTGTGATATTGACGACTTCCATTTTTTATTAACCTTGTTTGCTAAATGGAATTAACTAAAGATGTAGAAGTGGTTGTGTCAATTGAGCCAGCCTTCTTAAAGGACCTGTCACACTCCGAGTCTGGTCATTAACAAATGTAATGGGACTGGCTTTGTGACAGCAGCAAGAACCAACCTAGCTAGAAGGAGTTTACGTAGGAAATCATTACTTACTCATGTGTATAACACCTGTGTCCCATGCTTGGTGATGATGCTGAAGCTCTTGAATTTCTGCATGGACTTAATGGGACTGGGAATGCACAGTCATGTGCCAGCTGGAAGGAGTTTTCCTTCTCCACTTTGTGTTTTTTCATTCCATAAAATACATGTTTTATTTCAACTGAATGTAAGGAATATGTCTTCTGAGTACCTAAGAATAAGCATTTTCAGTTATAATACAGTCCCGAGTGCAGTAACGTAAAAAATATGAATCCTGCTCAGTTCTGTGCTGTTGCAGAGTGAGAACCTTTCACTGATGGGTATGCTTTTTACTTTTGCAGGATTTGTACACTGATTGATGAAGGCTATGAAGACAGAATTCTGATCGCTCATGATGTGCACACTAAGAATAGGCTGATGAAATATGGAGGTCATGGATATTCACATATCTTTAAAAATATAGTTCCTAGAATGCTAATTAGGGGCATATCCCAAGATAAAATTGATAAAATACTCCTAGCAAATCCAAAACGGTGGTTGACTTTTAAGTAGGAATATTGAATAAATATTCCTGATTTATAGGGAAGCTTGATAAAATTCAGATTTTTTTCAGGAAAGCAGTCATTTTACAACTTTGTTCTCTTCAGAGAAACTGCAAGTTATTAATTAGATGCTAACAAAGTAAGTACAACTTTTTGTTTTGATTAGAACAACAAAATTATGTATTCTCTCTGCATTTTCTCCCTTCTAAAAGTCTGTTCATGAATGATTTACTGGATGTGAGCATACCTGCAAAATCTTTTCAACTGAAATTTTAAAATAATTGTTTCTAGAGAGTAACCTAACGCTACTATTAAATGTTACCAAAAAATATTTTTGAAGATGCATCATCTGGACTTTGAAGGAAATTGCAGATTTCAGTTAAATTCCCCTTCTCCAGGAGTGACTTCAATCATTTTAATATTGTCAATCTCCTAATTACCTTCATATTCTTTAAATAATCCTTTATAAAAGGTCTGGGATTTTGAAGAGCTTCCACGGACAGTAGAAGGCAAAAGGAATCTCAGATGCTAAAAAGATCTTGTTTCTTTCTGCTTTAACAATTTACTTATTTTTAACTGAAAATGTAAAAAATACATGGAAAACAATATTTTCGAATAAAGCAATTCAATGACCTCTTAAACTATGTGCATTATTATCACGAATGTCCTTTTTTTAGTCACAGTAATTTTTTACCCTGAACTTTTAGAATCTCACAGCGACCACGTGAAACTTCATGCAGACCAGCTTCTTTTTGTAAGGATGCAACACCAAAAGTCAAGCTGTATTACATAATACAGTTTTAATGAGTTGTAATAGTTATAACAAAGGTTGTGATAGAAGTCTTTACAAATCAGTGTATCAAGATATGATGAAAAAGGAAGAAATGTTTGCCTTACATGTGTTTTTCACATAAAGTGTGTTCTTTCTTTGCTCCTGTCTAACTGTAACCAGGGCAGGTGATTTATTCAAAAAATTGGTCATATCCAGTAGCAGTGGTACCCTGATTTCAAAAGCTTCTTCAAATTTGACCATATATGTCTCGTAGTATTGAGTTTTTCAATAAAATACCTTAGTAAATATGCATTGCTAGTTGTACGTTATCTCTAGCTTGGAACATTACTGTCTGATACTACACAGAAAATCTCTAGCTACACTGCTGTAGAGAGCGCACTAACCAATAACAGCCACAGTGGAACGACCAGACATGAAGTCAGTTACACATCTGTTATTAAAATACATTACCTCGTTGAAAATAAACAGGAGTAATCACTACAATGTACGGATGTAGGTTGGCATTTTGTCATAAAGTAAAAGGATTAACCATTCTGGTGAAATAATACACAAGCAACTGGCAGCACAATGTCCCTCTGTAAATCCCAGATGAGTTAGGCTGGCATTCCTCTCAGTCAGCCTAGACTAACTCGGCATTTATTTTGAATTGGACGACTCAAAACAGAAACAAAGAATAACATTCTGTCGAAGAAAAGCTTCACTCACTGAAATGAGAGCTTTTTAGAGAGATCCATAAAATCTTCATCAGACTTTTACTGAGCAGCCAGCACTGAAGAGCTTTTCTGTCACACTGGCAGACACTTTCGACACTTTAGTGCAGATAAATCTGAGTTTGTACCCTTAGGACATTAGACAAAGTTGCTTGTGGTAAAGTATATGAAATAAAGATGCTAGGGGTGGCCTCTGTTGCTCTTTAACAACTTAAAGAAATGTTACGTTGATTTTGCCAGAACATTAAAAAATAAATAACACAACCAACTGTGCTAAGGAGCTAATTGATTATCTTGCTAAAATTTAGGTTTAGAATAAAATCTGCAAGTTTTAACCTGAGAGAAATAGACAGCCTCCCCTCCCCAAAACAAAAGAAAAAATAAAACCATTTTCTGAATAAAAATATTCTGTGGACATTACTGGTATAACTGATTTTAAAGCATTTTTGTAACTATGCAATTCATAGTACCTGTGTTTAGTTTAATTCTCCAAGCCATTAATCCTTTATGTGGATTAAACTTCTTTGAGACTTTATATATATTTGTATCTATATATATATATGAATGAGAAAAATAGGTTTTAATACACACCTTTTTTTTTTTTGCATGTAAATATCTGCTTCTTTCTTTGCATATGTGTTATCATTTTTGGTAATGTGCTTATCTGTGTCCATCTCATAGGCACGCCTTACTACAAACTATAACTAGCTACCATGGAAAAGGTCCGTGTGACAACACTTTCTCACGAGTCCGATCTCTCATTCTTGTTTTGTGGGAATAATCCCACTAACTTCAGTGAGGCAAGACACCTAAGACAAGTAAGGATTTGACCCATTATATTCCTACGAAATCCTAGTTGAACGTCTGCAGTATGCTAAGTCATAACTATTTTATTAAAAAGAGTGCCCAGGTACAGACTAAATGCTGAAAGACTAATGAAGACTAATTGCTGCAAAGAAAACACTCTACCTTAGTCTGAGGATGTGGAAGCCAAGCTTGCTAAATATTTACACAACTAACCATCAGGAAAGGGCCTGTAGTAATGGTCTAAATATGTATTTACATGTTTACACTTTAAAAGCCAAATCCTTTTTCCACTAACGTCAGTGGGAGTTTTGCCATTGGCTTTGGTGGAATCAGCGATTCAGACAAATAGAGTAGTTTGGCAACTGTTATATTTTTTCGGGAAAAAAAGAAGTCTTCTATCCTTCTTTTTCTTAAAGAACATAGCTAAGGGAAAGACAAAATTTAAACAACTCCACTGAATTGATTTTATGTTAAAAGTCTAATGTAAACCTACAAAGCAGGAACACTAAGTTAAGGCTTGAAGCTGATTAGTTTCTAGTGGAAGGATAAGAAAAGTACAAGGCAAACAATTCCTTTGGAGAGAGAAAGTATATTTTGATTACCTCTTCCTTTTATTGTAAAATCATTCCTCACCACACTATGAGTGGACTCCAAGCATCATTGTTAGCAAGTAAGTCACAAGAACCAAAGCTGGAGTATGGATTAAGCAGCAAGATCATAACACATCAAAGTATCGTATACACTGAAGAAGTAACTCAGTGTCCTTAGGTGTTGGGGTTTTTTCTATAAAAACTTGATCTATGTAGGACTTCATTCACATGGACACTAACAATGAGGAAGTATTTGCTTTGGCGGTAGTGGATCACACATCTGTTTAACTTGGTTTGAAATTTGTTAACTTAAGGTTTCTCTGTGTTGTACAGATGTGAATCAGGTAGCATTCAACTTTTTTTCCCCGCTACTGAGGTGTTCGGTGGTCGCTCTCTGCCGGGGTACTTTTTTCACTGACTTGCCACGTGAATCCATTGCTTAGAAGAGCGAGCTTCATTTTTGGACCGTTTTGGTGGGTCTTTTTACTCATTATCAGTCGGCATAAATAATAAATCCAGAAAACGTGCTGTATTTGTTGTTGTTTCCTCCATGTGCTTTTCCTCCATCTAATTTAATGTAAACTTCATCTCCTGGCTCCAAATGAAGAACCACGCTGTTACTGGCATAGTCGTAGTTCTGATCAGCATCCTGAGCAATCGCACTAGCTCGAACCTACATAAAATACATAATGAATGGTTAAGAAAACTCATGTAATTTTCCTACGTGGTGAAATTAAAGCATATCTTCCACATTTTATTCAGCATGCATGAGTTGCCACTTTTTAAACGTCTGGCAGCATACATTGTAGTTGGTTATGGCTTATTTTCTCCTACGATTCAACACCTGAAACTAAAGCAGTCGTGCTCCTTCCTCGGTTATGTGATTAATACACAACTGCTTACACTCCTGTAGATGTTTGAAGCCTTTTTAAATATGTGCATAATAATAACTGGAGTTTGGAGACTTGAAGCTGGGCATGTGCCCATTTTACAGTGGTGTAACTTCTATTTCAGCGGGACAAGTGATTGACATTGGTGAGGATCTACTGTAAGGCCCCAGGCTGGACTTCTTCTAGAGGTGATTTATTGTCATACTACTCATAGGATCATGCTGCAAAAACAATACAAAAAGTACACGCCCACCGACACACATGCATACTCCAATGCACACAAGCAGGTGAGGAGCACGGCTGGGGTTTAGAAAAACTGTCACTGCCACATTTCAGTAAGCAAACATTTAATTTCTGTGTGCTGTAAGAGATACTCATTTGAAAAATCACGGGCAAGTCATGATTTGCTTTAAGACGTTTTGGAATTTACAAGTAATTGAGGACTTTTCGTTTGCAGCTTTCTTGTAAATATATGGGGGTTTTTTCTCCACTTCTCCCTTGCTGATTAGATTTGCCATCGGTAGCAAACTGGAATTAATCTGAAATTTCAAGATGCATGTTGGTTTCCAGCAATGAATAGCCTGTGTCATTTGTAAGTCTCCAAATAATTTATATATAATTTGACCCTGTTTGGTAAAATATTTAAGCTTAGTCATATCTGATTTATTTCAGTGTAACACATAATTTGCTTGTTGCTTGTCTTTGTTCTAGCGTAGTTACAGAGCAGTAAGTGATTTAGTGGTACTGCAAACCTGAGCTAAGTAATAATGCATGACTTGGCGTACTAGATGTGGGATTTTATCTGTTCTGAATTGAAAATATAGGCTATAAGTCACAAATTTCCATGGATTCCTTTCAAAGTTTAAATGATAAATTCCCAAATTAAATTTTCATGTGGTATGATCTCACATTAATATTGAAATGTTAGAAAGGAGGGAGTTCTTTACCATGCAGGACTTTATGCCATTACACAGATTAAAAATCACAGTAGGTGGAAATTCTTTATATATCCTATAATAAGAGTGGGAAAGGCTTAAAGGCCTTTCAGTGGTGTGACAGTCTGCAAATTTAAACTGATACATGGCATCATGATAAACCACAACTCTTTCGGAACTTTTTTATCCTGAATTGCCTGGCGGTATTTACAAAGACAATCTATTTTGCTAGGATTTAAGCAGTAATTATTCTTAGTAGAGGGCATTCCCTCGGGATTAATGACTAGCAGGGTGGAGTAGAAGGCTCTGGACCATTAACCCTGGAAATCACCTCCAAAGAAAATGAGGGGCTGAGATTGTTGCTGATAGTGTCAATGGAGAGGGCTAATGGGAAGGAATAAAAAGGCCATAGGTAAGGAAGAAAAACTTCCACAGAGAACTGGTATCTTGCATACAGGCAAATAAAATGGTTTAAATTACTTTCCAAATTTCCAGTTACCTCACAATGAAAGGCTAATTTTGTGGATTTGTCTAAAACATATTTTTTCTGTAGATAGTAAAGGAGAATTCTACTTCTATTAGTGACTATCCTAAGGGAGTCAGCACATGGACACTGACTACGACAGCAATGGTTATTGCATTTTTAACGTTCTGAATGGAAGAAGATCCTGGGCATAGAAACCAAAGTGTAGGTCTGACTGCCCTGTGTATAAACAGATGTCCTGTAAACTCCCTTGTGCTGTTCTCAGAGGTTTTACCTCCTTGTTTGGTTAGCCAGAGAAATTTCTTTTTAAAGCCTGTGAGAACAGCCTCAAATGAATTCAGTGTACTGCTGCAAGAGAGTAAGTGTATCTCAAAATTAAGCCATTAACGGACTCTACATTTTGTAAGTTGCAGGACTGCTCACGTCATCTTTCGGGCAGTTAGTTACACTCTCAGGTTGCATGCACTTGCTAGCTAAGCTACCTGATCTCAGCACTTCCCCATTCAAGCTTTATAACCGTTAAAGGCGGCAACGTGTTAACTGGAAATCTTGAGGTTCCTCCTGTGCATTGCTTATGAATGATTTTTTTTTTCTGTAAGAAGACATACACTTTCCAACGGTTTGGGTTTTATCATTGTTAGAAAACACTGAATTTCTTATGTTATCCATTTAAAGACTTGCAAAATTTCTGAGCTTTCTTACCAATAATACACAAAGTCAACTGCTAACACATCAGCCTTTAATGTTTCAGGTATAAATAATAATCAAAAGAAGACACTGCCGCATTAAACCTGTGCATCAATTTAAAATAGTTTGTATGCAGATATTTACCTAAATACTTAGCTGTACATAGACATATATATATATATATACATAGCACCCCACCCTTTTTGTCTGTTTGTTCGTTCGTTTGAATCACTGCAAGTTTAATTTGTCTCGTGTCTGGTAATGGAAGTAGTTATATTTGAGAACCATTAGTCTTCAGGCTCAATTTAACATTTATAACTGATTACTTTTTTAGAAAGAACTGACATGTATTTATTTTTCAGGGCTTTAAAACATAAATGGGGTAAAAAAATTGTTTTAATTGCAATTAAAATGGTATTCTCAAGATGGACAATATTGCCTTTGTATGAAGAAATCAAAGTGAATGTATTATGATCTACTTTGTTTTACTAGTCCCAGTTTATCTGCTGAGATAGTATTTATGGTAGACATTTTCTAATTTAATTAATTGCTGCTGATGTCCTCATTATTCTGTTTTCGAAGTACTTCTGAGAAGCCATAAACAAAAGGTTAAGTGGCATATCAGATTAATTTACGGGCT
>NW_010392916.1:27773-28011 GCF_000710305.1 Buceros rhinoceros silvestris
GTATCTTATTTCGGGGGCGCCTCCCCCTCCCGCCCACGCTGATCACGGAGGGCCGTGGACCGGCTGCCGGCTCCGCCGGTGCTTCCCGGGGGAAGGAGGAGAAGCGTAAACGAACGAGCCCTTCCGCGACCGGCGAGGCACGGCAGGGACACGCAGTCCGATTTTCAGTCCTACGGGCACCGCTTAGAGCGGATCAAACCGCACCTCCTCCCCCCCACCGCACACACAGCACCCTCCT
>NW_010392917.1:0-744 GCF_000710305.1 Buceros rhinoceros silvestris
CGCGTGGCTTCCTTCCCTCTAAAGTCACATCCCCAGCAGGCTGCGAAGGCAGACAATTACAGGGTGAATGTCGCATTCAAATCTCTCGTCGGTGCGGAAAGTCAGACCCAGACGCTGGCGTCGCAGCCAAGAGCTGCTCCAGGGAGTCGGGAGCTGTGTGGCTCTCCAGTGACGGGCTGATCCAGCCCGGACTGAGGCCGGCACCGCGTTCCCGACTCCGGCAGTGGGGCATCGGAGTAACCCCAGAGGTGCACTGACATTTGGACACCCCAGATCCATCCTCACCCTTCCCAAACCCCGGGCAGGGCTGCGTTTCCCACCTATCCAGCTCCCTTCTCCCATTTCCCTTCCCAAAGACAGAGCTGACGCTGCTCAGCTTCTCCGGGATGGGAATTTCTCTCCCACAGCACTGCAGGCACCGACCCAGGCTGTTTGCCGGAGGTCTCCAGCCCCGGGGCTGCTCTTTGGCTGTGTGGGATAGACAAGCGCCTGTGTGCCGGCTCCGTCCCTCTCCCAGCACAGCTCCGGGATTGATCCCAGCTGATGCTCATGGGTTAATGGAGCTGAGAAGGGGTTTTATGCTCCTCCATCATGGAAATGGGAAGCTCATCATGACAAGAGCTTTAACTGGATCTATCTGACCTTTCCAGCTGACCCGCTGTCCTTTCTGCTCTGCTGGGACCATCCAGCCCGCCCCACACATCTGGAGGGACCTGCTGGTGCCTGGCTCTGGGCTCACTGTTG
>NW_010392917.1:1018-1363 GCF_000710305.1 Buceros rhinoceros silvestris
GCCTCCCCCCGGCAGTGGCCAAGCCACGCGGCAGCACCCAGAGCCCTTCTCCTTCCCTCCTGGGGAGGAAGCACCCAGAGCCCAGCCCAGCTCCCCACACCAGCCCAGTCCAGCTCCCCAGGCCCTGGCCAGCTTTCCCCAGCTGCCTCCCTGGCCCTGAGGCCATCATGTCCTGCCCCACTTGTGGCACATGGGTGGGTTCCATGGGAAGCACCTGGCAGCCAGGGCCATGCAGGACACTGTGCCCCCACGCCATGCTCCCAGAGGACATCATCTCCCTGGAGACTCCAGCCCCTCATCCCTTCAGCAGCTTCTGCTGCTCCCGGCAGTGGCCAAGACCCCGCG
>NW_010392917.1:1689-1933 GCF_000710305.1 Buceros rhinoceros silvestris
GCCCCTGGCAGCCAGGGCCAAGCCACGGGCCGTGGCCACCCTGGAGCTCACAGAGAGCCGGAACCATAACCACGTCCCTTGGTGGGATGGCTGTCACCCGGTAGCACCCAGCACCCATCCTGGGCGCTGCACCCTGCACCCCATCACATGCCCTGCACCCTGCACCCTGGGGGCACTCACACCCTGCACCCTGTAACCAGTTACACACGCTGCACCCAGCCCTGCACCCTGATCTGGCATCCTG
>NW_010392918.1:0-281 GCF_000710305.1 Buceros rhinoceros silvestris
AGCCGCCGAGTTTAGCAGAGTGGAGGCTTCTGGTTGGTTTTTCGGGTTTGGGTGGGTGTTCTTGTTTGGTTTTGGTTTGGGGTTGTTGGGTTTTGGTTGTTTTGTTTGTTTGTTGTTTTGGTTTGGGGTTTTTTTTTTTTGAGAGGGATTGCGGTTTTGGAAGGGTTTTTGTTTATTCGTTTTTTAGTGCGCAGCAAACCCAGTTTTGCTCTACCGCGCATCTTGCGCTGGCGAACAAATTGGCGGCCAAAGGAGCCCCGATATCGGAGCAGGGCTGGGGG
>NW_010392918.1:495-821 GCF_000710305.1 Buceros rhinoceros silvestris
GAGAAACGTTAAAAGCGGGGCCCGACCCTACGCTCCCCGCGCTAGATGCGCGTCCGATCCGCTGCTCAGCGCGTTCGAAGGCGGCAAAGCCCTTCCCCGAGGGGGAAAATGTGAAACTCCGAAGCCGAAGAACCAGCATCGACGGCCCTGGGAGGGTGCAGCGGGGCTGGAGGGGGTGTGCGCCGGGGCCGGGAGTGTCCCTCCGGGGCGCGGCAGCTCTGCGCGTTAGCTGAAACACGGAGTTTTAGGGGGGTTAGGGAAGAAAGTTGTGCTGAAGTTCGTTTTTTCCGACGGCCGCCGGGAATGGAGGGAAGGGTCAGATTCTG
>NW_010392919.1:0-12330 GCF_000710305.1 Buceros rhinoceros silvestris
ATATATTTGTCAGGAAAAGACGATTATGGAATAGACTAGAGACATGGAAATTTGAATGCAATTTCTCTTTGTCTTTCTTAGTAAATATTATATATATTCACTGAGTGATTCATTTTTCATTCCACACACATCTTAGTTTTTGTTCTTTCTAACAAAAATGTGGTGTTTCATATAATCTAAACTAAAGAACTGTGTGACTGTCATATCATTTACTAAGCAGAGATGGGAAATACATACATTAAATAATGAGCAGTTATTGCTGAATGCTTGGAGAGGTGAAACAGCCTTTACTCTACATTGTGGGATCACTTTCAACAAAAATTATCTCATTAGCATGCAGATTATCCACAGTGCTGTACTGTGGATAAGATCCTTGATTGCTTCTTACTACAGCTAATAACAGTGATTTCCAGAACTAGAATAGGAAACAAGTTCTTCTTCCTTTTAATTTTCCCAATAGATTTCCCCCCTTCATATTGCATTGGAAGTCTTCATATATATGAAAATCTAATCGTAGATCTAGAAGGTGTACCCCACCTTATTCCATGTCCATAAGAAACCATCTGACGACTAATTTAGTGGTGACATTATTCTAGAGTATGACACAAAGTCTTTACAGAACACTTTCTGCACTGAGGGTTTGATGGCTGAGATTGCAGAACTTCTCAGCAGTCAGTTGCTTTCCATTCCTACCCTCGTAATTTTTTCAGGAACACTTCGGAAAGAAACTTAGATGCAGTAATGAAAGTTTGCCATTCTAGAGAAAGTCTAAAGAAAATGGAATAGCTACTTTGAGACGTGTCTGTCTTAAAACTGCACTCATTTATATGTTATAAACATGTGCTAACACTCAGTGTCCTCTCAGTTATAGATGGTTGAAATTAACCAGAAATTTATCATTAACCTGCAGTCCTTTCCCACTTGTGCAGCAGCATAAGGGGTATTGGTCTATCAGGTCATTTATATGAAGTCCATTGTAATTTTTGACATAATTAAGCAGTAGCTTTTGTTGTGAACTTCTTGTTTAACAATACACCACAGAAAAAATGTAGGTTAGCAGTTGACAGGCACAGTTAGACTGTGTACTTTCTGCAGTTTTAACTCCTCAGTGAGGCATATAAAGGCCACATCATCTCATCAGCTGAAAATCCTTAAAGTACTATTCTCCTGCCCCCAAATCCTTTCAGCTCTTTGCCACAGTGTAGAGGAAGAATTTGTTTCAGAATTTCCTGGTCAGGTGAACATAATTCAAGCACAATCTCTTGAATTTTAAAAATAAAAATATTTTAAAAATATTTAAATGCTCAACTCTGATACTAACCAAAACTACCAAGAATACAGAGACAGTTCTCTACGAGCATTATTTGTATGAAAGTGGAATTAAACCTTAAGGATTATTTTGTTTGTCTTCATCAGCTCTAGTGAGTCTGGAAAGAGGTAGGTAACATTTTTCGCTATATAAATTACCCTCTAAAGGTACAAACTAAACTCAGTGTCTTGTATGATTTATTTTAACACCATTTCTAAATGAAAAATTTAAAATTAAATTTAAAAAGAATCAATAAAGCCCTCTTTTATTCTAATGAGCTTTTTCCTAGAACAGAAGAAACATTCTGAAGTGCTCAGATTTATAGGTCTGTTACTTTAGAAGAATACCAAATAGTTAAAGAAAAGTCATTGAAACATGTTCAAAAATAATAAACTTTACAAAGATGTTACAGCAGGTGTACCACCAGTAAGCTACAGCTTAAATTCTGAAGAGGTCATTTGCAATTCATACAGAAACCTGTATCTGTACTGCATGTACTTTAAAAGGTTGTGTGCAGCAGAGCAGCAGAAGAAATTATTTTAATCCTCTAAATATTGTTCTAATACAACCTTCTGAGACAAAAATGTTAATTTAGTACCTGAGGCATTCAGAACGTTCTGTTCTTGCAAGTATTTGCCTATTTTACATGGTCATGTGACAGTCTACTTAAAATACAAATTATCGTCAAGAATTGTCTTTTATGGTAAAGTCCTATAGAAAAAGCAGGTAATCTGAATTTCTAATGAAAATGTCTCCATAGGTATATTCTACTATTCTTTGAAAATTAGTGTACTTTAAGTAAACTAATACACCTCTCTTTTTCAAAGAATCGGTGGATGCAAGAGTCATAAACATCTAGATAATGCGGGAATATTGTTTGGACACCGTAAACTAAAGGCATTGCACAATTACAGAGAGAGGCAGAAGTAGAGCTGGTCCTGTTCCCAGTACGAAACATCCGGCTTCCAAACGGGTTATTGAGGCACTGGCGTCTGAGTTGTAAGATGCCATTCCAGCAGTGTGTAATAGCAGAATGAACGCAGACTGCTTTCGACTATAAATGCTGACTTTACTGGTATGTGAAACTGGTTTAGGTAAAAAGCCTTTGTGCTGGCTCTCTGCACCGTAATATACCATTAAGAACCAAAATCTTAAGTAGGTGGCTGGGCTTTGTTCAGCTGATTTAGCAGTGAACAGAACATTACCTGTTAGAAGATGCAGACTACTAAAATGTTGCCTAAGTTAAAAAAAAAAAAAAGTCACACTCTAGCAAGATTTAAAGAATGAAAACTTGCAACCTTAGCAAAAATACATATCATATTTAATTTAATATGATAATATGGGGTTATTACTTTTTAATTGATTTATACTTAGCTAATACCTGACAACTATGACTCCTTATTTCATAGGAAGCCATTTCACAATGCAAGAAGTCTTAAGTGATTGACTAATTGGAAGAGCTTTCTGAATGTCAAGCATATGTAAATGAAAGCCCTAGCCTATTTAACCTGCTCTTCTAATGTAATTTTGTGAACTGTGTCCAGAGTGTAGTAAAGTGTGCTGAATTACTGTGTGGTGATACAAAGAGTAGGATTTCTGCAATAGTCAGTCTTTTGTTCTTTCTTCTGCCTTTATTGTTACATTATCCTCAAACACCATTACAAAAGGCACTGTCCTGAAACAGTGTGAAAACTGTATTTACAATTTTAATTTATGCAGTGGACCTTCTTTTAATACAAAGGAAATTTCCTTTAAAAGTATCCTTTAAAACTTAAAAATGTATAAATCTGATCACGTTACTGTTTCAGTGGCATTAAAACTCCTGCATGGATTTCTTCACCTCTTCCCACCTCCAGTCTGGACCAGGTAAGGTTTGCGTTGCACCTTTCTGTTATTTTTCACAAGTCTGCTTTTCAGCTAAGAGCTCGTTATGCTTTGTTCATTAATATATATTGATACCAATATATATTGGTTCTACACTGGCTGCTGAGAGAAGATGAGTGTCCAAGGTGGAGTCAGGTAGTCCAGACCCCCTCCTGACAGATGCTTTTAACTTGGTTTCAAGAGTTTCTATTAGCAGGACTTTTACAGCATCTCCCCAGATAACTCGTTTCAGTGCTGTGTTAGATTTGCAGTCACAACATTCTTCTCCTAATATCTTTGGTTGGAATTTACTTGTATTTCTATTTGTCTTATCCTTGGTGAAAAGAAGTAAGTATCTGAAAGCTACTACCATGTTTATCTTCAGTCTTTATCAGGAAAAAATACTAATTTCAGCAGCTGTGTTTTTCAAATTGCTTTTTTTGCTTTCTTCTACATCTCCTGTGGCAGGTCCCTGAGTGGTCCTGCCTTCATTTGATCACCGTGAAATGGGTTCACAGCAGTGTGAAACCTCGCAGCTTTGGAGCCAGTTGCTATTGGCAGGTTCAGGGGAGTGAGTGACAAGAGGGCGTCACTTCTTTAGAAACAAAACCATCTAACATTCTGCATAATCCAGTGCTTGGGAATTTATATGCTTCAATGCAACGCGTTGGACCAAGTCCTACCACCATAAGCTGATCTATAAGATGTTGCACTAATGAATTCCTTATGTATGGTTGCACCACCACCAGTCCCACCAGCATCAGGCACATGAGCCCAGTGTTGGGTTCAACCCTCAGCACTACATCTGCTGCAGTCCGTGTATGTTCACATTGCACAGTGAATTGCTACAAGAAAACACAGTAGCCTTTCTTATCTTGCCAGCAAACATCATTTTTTTGCAGGGAGATTTTCTGTTGCTGGCATCCCTGCTTCCAGCCCCAATTTAATCCCTTCTGCACTCAGACCTTCTTGGCATCCATTCCTGATTGCTCTTAGTCATGAATTACCACTGTTGAATAGTTACAGTTTGAATTTTCCCTCCAATCAGGAAAGAACAACTCCTAATCAACAGTGTTAGGGAGGAGGCTTTTGTGAAAAATAAAATCGAAATACTGAGGAACATCTACTGTTTAACAATAAAGTAACAAACTCGTTGTCTCTGGTGTGTGTTTTTCAGCTGCATTTTCAATGCAGTTATTCATGTTTGCAAGTATACATTAGTAAAGTGTAGTTTATTAGCATTATAATCACAGGCTGAATACATTATGTAAGATTTCCTTTCTAAGTGGAGTATAAAGACCCTAGATCATTATTTTAAAAAGTATCTACATGACTGATCTGCTTTTTTTTTTTAAATGTTAAGTATTCAGTTGTTTCCAGCTGTTCAGAAAAGAATTTAAGAGATAAAGTGCTCGTTTATTAAAAAAAAAAAGTCTACTGTGTCTATGAAAGCGGTAAATACCTTATTATTTAGCTATGAAAGGCAGCTACAGCTCCCATTGCCTTTGAGTAGAGTGGAAACCTTCCTGCACCTTAAAAAGTCAGGCTCTAATGTATGTCCAGGATGTTTTATTTTGTGAAATCGGTACACAACCATAGGACATCAGCATCCGAAATCCAGCTTTCTCTATGCAGTCTAAGCGTTCTCTGTCTCATTGACTCAAGCTTTGATACACATGACTAAATGTGACAAAATTAATAATTTCATTACATTTTTTTACTAACTCTACAAAGCTCAATACCTTCTCCCATCCCCTCCATCCCCCAGAATTTGGTCATGTTTCTCAGTTCTTTTCTCTGAAAGTCTGTGTTCACTTTTGAACATGTGTGTAGGGGAAACACTAAATAGTTGTTCTCCTGTGCCTCCAATACGGTCATCAGTTTAGTCTCAGCAAGGACAACATGGGGAAGCTGAATCATAAGGGAGCTGAAGCTTAAATTGTACAGATATACAAAATTCATGAAAATACAATATACTTATTACCCACTCATAATCAGCAGTTATAAAATTTAAGGTTTTGTTTTTGTTGTTTTTTGCTTTTTTTTTTTTTGGCACAAGGAACATGTAGATCTAAACTTTGTTGTTCCTGTGTCAATGCAGTGCAATACAGTAATAAGATGACTTCTCCCTCTGTAAATATTTGTGGGAATAAACTTGCTTTAACCAATGTTCTAAATTTCTTTGAATCCAGAATATTCTACATCAAAGGTTGAAGATAACTTTTAAATTGGATTTCCAATTTACAATGAAATATAAAAAGATTTGTGCTCTTGGAACAGAGTCAATACAGTCCCTAATTGTAAAAAGATAAGCTATCCAGCAACTTTTTCTGGTATCTTCCTTTCGCGTGAATTTCTAGAGAAAGAAAATCCTGAAACCACCACAAAACTTCACTCCAGAGGAGGTGACTCCTTTATCCGGATTCTTGAAGGTGTGTGTGTGAAAATATTTGGGAAGAGAGCATGGTACTTCTGCCAAAAAGAGAGTAAGATTTATGTTGTCCCACTGAAGCACAGAAATTTGTTTTAAATGATGGTGATGCCTTGAAAAACAAACCCTAGTGGTATGTAAAGCTGTTCTAATCAAATATTCTTCCCATATTTTCACTGCCATGAAGAGCTCGAAACATGTTAAGACTAGACCTTAAATGAAAACGTATTGAGATGTACACACACATTAAAAGGAGCTGAAAATTTTTCTAAAATGAAAAAAGTTTAAAGCTAAAATTACATGGTTTGTGATGGAAGGTCTTGCCTCATACTCAACACCAAAAAGCTACTCCCACAGTATCATGAATGTTTGATCATTTATTTATTATACAATCTAAACTGGAATAATCTAATACTGGTTAATATTTGAGCTCGAGGAAGAGTTACTTCATTTGTCAAGGTTACGTGTCAAGGTTACTTCTCCCAAAATCTGTTTCTTCTTCCAGTCTTTGTAGTAATCCATCCAGCAGAATTGTTTGAGCTATTAAGCAGTAAGAATTTGCAGTAGAAATTAAGCTGCCCAATATGCTATCAGCCAGCATTTCAGGAAGCAGATTGTATGTTAATATTTGAAATTGTCATAACTTTCATCTGCACTGAGAAGAATGAACTGCAATCTCATGCTGGATTTCAGTGTATGCATTAAGTATTACACCATTTTCTTTTAGTAGCAGTCTGTGTGTGACCACCCAGCTCTTCAAACACTAAAGATCCCTAGTAACACAAGGACTCATTAATCTTTTTTTTTTTTTTTTTTTGTATGTGAGACTTTGACCTATGGATAACAATCAATCATTTCATTAAAAGGGTGTAAAAACGTGATGTGCATCAAGATGGATTGATTTAACCTAGAAACTCAAAGCATTCTGCTGCACTGCTGTACAAAGTGAACTGGATTTGTAAGTGAGCTAAGGACAGACCTTTGCTCTTTGCAGAGTCTGATATTCAGAACCAATAAAGCTGATGGTGGGGGTGCCTCAGGCAGAACTTCTACTTCCAAGGGAAGTCCTCTGTCTAAAAAGATTAAGCAGCAGAGGAGGGAGGCAATGAATGGTGGAATTCCCTTTATTTTACGCAGAAACTAGCTATGTTTAAAATTTCAGTTTATCGGTACTTTACCATTCTCTTCTTTTTACCTTCCTGAGGGGGTGTCAGAGTCAAGGGAATAAAGGGAACTATATTTACTCATCTATATTCTCTATATTTCTATATTTTCTGTTTTTTTTGTAGAAGCTCATTATTGAATGACAATTGGAAGGTGCTTCCTTCTAATCATATTGATGTATTCTAGTTGACAAGAACTAGAGGAGAACTTAAAGGAGATACCAAAATAACTTAGCACAAATCTGAGTAGCAATTCCTGTGGGTGATTAGTGGATTATTATGTATATTTCAGTGAACTGTTTGTGTAATTGTTGCTATTTACAAAAAATTATAGCTTAGACTATTGTCTATATATTATTTAAACTACATCCTGGTATATATAGTAGCTGAATATGCAGATGACTATTTCCAAACAATGCCTGATCAAGAATTATGAATAATTATATACTGATGCTTCATCTACTCCCCAAAATTTCCCAAGGATTGCTGTTTGTTTTGTGACAAACAGTTCAGTTCCTTTTATTTCTGATCCTGACTCATTTAACATCAGTGGTGCAGAAAAGAAATAAGAGTCTAATGATACAAACCCCACTGATTTCGCTGTGAACCCGCAGTTAAACACAGCATCTGATTCAGATCAGTAGCAATTATTAAGATTTACTGATCTTAGAGTGGTGCTGAGAAATCGCTACTTCTTTTTGTCTAGAAGGGATAAGAACAAAAAAGAGTGCTCTGGTTTGGCAATGTGAAGTTGATGAAGGAAAAATCCCAAACCCTGGACAATGCTGCTTTCAAACTACTGTTACTGGTTGCCATAACCATCAAAAGAGAATACATCATAACCATGAAAATGAAGGAAGAACTGCTAAACAAAACTAAACTCTTGGGACCCTCTTTCCACATGATAAAGATGGATCTGAAGACAAAAGAAGAAAGATGTCATCTTTCCATTTAACATTGAAGATACACACAAAATGAGGCAAAACAACTGGTCTTCTTTATGGTAAACTCCTAATTTAATGAGAGATAAAATAAATCACTATTTAAATATATGTATACATGTTTATATATAGCCACACATAGATTACCTGGGTAGGCTTATTCTTGGGAGAATCTTTTTGGTCCTCAATATTCCTGGAAGGCAGCTGATCCTTCTCAGTTTTTTAGTATTTTAATACTATGGAGAATTTAATATAATGTTATATTGCCTTTTACAGGAACTGGAAAGCCACGGAAAATCTAGGTTCAAAGGTATAGCAGTCCATTGTCTGCCCTGAAGAAATCCTACATTTTCTATAGCTGCTCAATATTTACCGATTGTACCGCCGGGTTATGGTTCTGTTAAGGACTCAAGCTCTAGTGTATTAATTATTTAAACAATATATTATAAGTAAGAATTAAATAAAGCTGGTAACTGATTGTGATGAACACATTACTTCAGTGCGTGTGCTTGCGTAATTCAGAATATGCAGCAGCGATAACTTAGTTAAATGTTCAATGAATAGCATATTAATTACACCACATATTTCTTCAGTACTGTAAAACTTGAATGCTCACATGCATTTGAAGGCCAAGTCTCACATTCTTTAATTTCCTAATATGTGATTTTTTCCTCATCTTTAGCACTCCCATTCCCTCTCTCAGCCAAGGGAGTTTCTTCAACCCGTAGAAATACTTATGGGTTCTAGACCTCTATACTCATTTTGTTTTGGCTTTGATGTATGGTGCAATTACGGGGAAAAGTTGCAAAATGACGGATGACCAGATGACAGAATAATATTTCGTCATACAGCATCAGTTGTTTAAGATATGCCACGAAACTTTGCTTTTAGGTGAGAAAAATATTCTTAAATACAAATTAATTTTTACATCTTGATAATTTAAGCATTCTACACTGCCACTGCTCAGATTTCTGTGTTGGTTACCTAATGCATTGTACAATCTTAGAACCGCCTGTCCTTCTTGGTAAACAGGGAGAAACAGCAAAATGGTATTACGAGAGATTTGTGTGATGAGCAGCAGACATCCTAACAAGTATATTATTCATCCTTGAACTCCCCCCACACCAAGTTTCAGATATGAGTCCACTGAAGCAATGAAAAATGATTCAAAAGAGGTTCTTGACCAAATTAATTTGTTTGATGCGACACAAAATGCAATCAACTTTAACACACACCTTGAAAGGTTAGGTTGAAGGATTAGAGCAGTTTGACTGCGAAGTGTGTCCAGAAATCTCTGTTTAAGAGAGGGTGATGAATTTCTCCAAATTATTACTGGAGCAATAAAAAGCACAAGGTTGAAATATTTGAAAATTAGATGTGCTCACATAATTTCCAACTCATTGGTTTTCCATCTAGAAAGAAGAAAATGGTCTGGGGAATTCTGTGAGGATGTGAATCATGAAAAACACTCTGCAGACATAGTTACTAAAGTCCCTTGAGGAAATCCAATGGCAGCTGCAGTGCTGCAGGACATGCCTTCAGATGGTAGGAAATGCTCATCCAAGTATATGAATTACCACACAAACAGAACTTTTCTCTTCCCCTGGATGCTTGTGGAGGCTTTGGTGCTGTGATGCAGGGCAAAGGAGAACTCTCAAGAACATGCCAATAGTAGAACATCCTTTCTATCCAGTGGGAAGTGGGAAGCTGGGGAATGCATTCTTGGCCACAGTAAAAAGCAATTCTCTTGATGGCTGGCTGCAAAATATTCATCTTTTCAAGCCAGAGGAAGTAAGTCAAATGCCCCATTAGCCAAATAATTTCATAGTTTCTTTTTACCATTTTAGTATTATTTGATTCTATCCAAAACCAGCACTGCCTGTCTTGGGTCTAAACATAAAATTGTTGAAGAGTACACTGATGAATATTGGCCAAAACCATGCCGTATTTTCAATGAAATTTAATCTGGAAAAAATGTTTTGATTTCAAGTATCTAGATATGTTTTCTTAAAACCTCAAAAGAGAAAGGTACATGTTTTAATTGAGAAAAAATATATTTTAAATGAGAATATGTTCTCTTTAACGAGAATATTTATTTATGTATTTTTTGCCCCTACTATAATAGTAACTTTTTTTTCCCTGGTTTCATCAGCACATTCTGCAATAGAAGGCTATGGATCTTCTAAAATTGCAGTGAATGTCTGATGTCGACAGTCTCACTTCAACTTATTTTACCACGAAGGGGAGCTGACCTGTATGATGGTCCTTTGTTTCGCTTTTTTTCTTTGAGATATGAAGTAGCTGCACACCAAGCTAAAAGTATTCTAGGCATAGCCCCTCCCTCCTACACATCTGCAACAGACCTGAAAAATCAAATACGTGCAGCAAGGCAAAGAAATTCTTTAAAAAATTAAATTTTCCTTTTGGACTGCATGAATATTTTGTTCTCATTGGTGTTTCTTATCAGATGCTTGGCATTACAGTTAACCTCAGCATTGCTGAGAGATGAAAGTAGTCAGGTGAGGATTCGTGTTCAAAATATTCTGGGGTACTGTTAGACATAATTCACAAATGAAATAGAGAAGTGCTAACACCATCCATTCAGTCAATAACCATTCTGCCAATAAACAGGGTGAAAAAACAATGCCTGTGCCCTGTTTGTTTACAAGCAATGGAATGGACTTTATTTCCCAGAAAGAGAGGAGCAGAAATATTTCCTCTTGCCCTCCAAAGTAGCCCTGCTCACAGTTAAAGGCAATAAACAGTCTTTCTTCTTGACAAATGGTGTCCCTAGCAGGTTGACAGGGCGCATTCAATAGAGAGAGAGCAAGCTGAAGTTTAATAGTCACCCTTTGTTAACTGGAAGAATAATTTGTCTACTTACAGTGACTACTATAAAATACCATGATTCAATTCAGATACTATTTCTGATTAAATAGTTTCAGATAATGGCTAATGATATGTATCTGATGAACTGTGAAGACTTTGTAAGCCCTTCAGATTTCTAAAAGCAAATACATGGAATCACCAGGTCCTATTACTGTGCAGTAAAAGATTACCCAGGAAGGAAAAAAAAAAAATTAAAAAATAATGCAAATAGCTAATCTGCTAAGAAGCAAGATAAAATTAGTAACTTCCTGCTGTGACCACCATCCACAGGATTGTAGAGTTTCAAGTGAATTTATTTTAACGAACATATGGCTCAACCAAGAGAAAGTTAAGTTACAAAACTTGGGGCTGCCACTCACAATGAAAAAAATGAATCTGAATAAGGTGAATTTTATTATATATGAAAATAGCACAGTTCTTTCTTTGTTTTTACAGCATAACAATATGGAACTTCCTTATCATCATTCGTCTCTTATTCTTTCCTTCTCATGACACTTCTTATTTGTTGCTTCTACTCCCTTATTTCTTACAGTAATTACTAGATCCTCAAAAGGACAGGAGGTATGTTAAAAGGCTGTTTATAAACCTTAAAGAGCTGTCTGCCCAACCTGCTGTTTAGATGTTACATTCAAGCTACTACCTAATTTCCAAATAATTTATCGCTCTATAGAGTATCTTCTTTCTTAGAAGACATTATGTCATAGGAAAAAGGTTTGCTGCCTTTTTCTAAGTTTAATTGCCTATAATGTCAGTGACTGTATTTATTGGTGCTTGAAGACCACCAATTCTGTGTATAGTTTAACAAGATTAAAGCAGCATTAATTCAGCCTCCAGAAGCAAGTGTTCTCATATAGTCACATGATTCCAGACGGCAAAATTTTAGAGAAGTGATAGTAAATTTTGTAAAAGATACAGAAATAAAATGCTTTGTGTTATTGGTAAGAAAGGCTGCTTTGCTTGCAAGATATTTTAATTTTGATTCATTTTATGACTGCTGTGATACTTTAAAAAGGAAAAGAAAAGGTTTTATTCAGAACATATATTTATTTATGACTTCCTTTCCTCATAGCATAAGGAAACATTCAAACAGCAGGAGAAGACAATAAAAGTCCAGAGAAATAATGTGGTGCAGCATTACAATGTCTGACAATGTTCTAGCAATGAACAGGGAAAAACTAACACCCTTCAAAAGACTTACAAAGGGACATTTCCTATTTATGCAAATTAGGATCATGCAAGGAATGATCAGACTAGCTTTCCTACAGATGCTAATTTGTTAAATGGAGCAGATTTGAAAATAACAGAACATTTCACACAGGCATAGGACATAGAGACCTATTCCAAGATAAATGGGATCACGAACAGTAATTTAAAAATAGCATGTCATATGTTTTTTCACCTTGGAATATACACCCATAAGTAAAATAGTGCATATCGGGGTGTCAAAACTCTTCATTTAATACAGAAGATTTTGTATTCTTAGAAAAAAGAGGTCCGTATTTCCAAGCACCAGAAAAGTTGTCACATAACTTGGGAAGCTCACAGCACTTTGTAATGATGCCAATTTGGTAGAAAAAGAATAAATTGCACCATGTGTTATTTACAAAAATAATTCCATCTACATCTGGATACATTTCTGAACCAGGTTTAGTGCCTCAGGAAAACGACTGAAGTAAAATCAAATTGCCTATGTAAAATTTGTCAGAGAGGAATATTCTTTATAAATGAAAATGT
>NW_010392919.1:12463-22327 GCF_000710305.1 Buceros rhinoceros silvestris
CCAAACAAAGTAGTTTGCTGCAGTCATCTACCAGCTGCAAGGGTCTTTTTGTTGAAGGATTCCCAGTAGGCTGCAAAGAAAACCATGCCTAATCCCTTTGTCCTTTAAGCTGTTGCATATGATGTATTTTGAATATCAGAACAAAGTCTTGACACATCAGGCACATCCTGCTATCATTGAACTTTAGTCAGTCATTCTTTTTACTATTACCTTCCGTTCGCAAAAAACCACTTTTAATTGCATGTACACCACTGAACATGGCAAGAAATCTCTGTGTCCACTCCCCAAGCCATTGATGAGTTTCTGTATAACTCTCATCTCCTATTTTGCACTCTCAAGACAAGCTCCTCCTGGGGTCAAGCGCTTTGTCCTGAGTTGGCAGAAATTTGCAGCCTCATTATGGCCACACCCTTTGGCCAACTGTTGGGTACTTGAGTGAGTTTCTACCATCTCGGAAACTGCCTCTGCTCTCCCACGCAAGAAGTGCTCAGAAAATGAGCTCTGGCTGTAAATCTATTCCTTCAAAAGGTGTTACTCAGGGAGAAAGTGGAGCCTTAACAGGGTCACAACAACAAGTGGACTCTGAATTCTTCCTCTTTTCATTCTTAAAATGTACATTTTCAGGCAATGACCAAGAAGCTGATTGGAAAGAATTCTAAATTAATAGAAGAGCTGAATAGACATGGGTCACTGAAAGTATTCAAACAATAGAAAACTGTGGTCTTTTACAGGGTCAGTGCGCCCCCACAGATGCTCAGGGAAAGGTTTGGGACAGGAATAATTCTTTTGTGGGCCTGGTATGAGTTTGTGCAATTGAGTAGGAGGCTTTTGTTATGAGCTCTGGTCTTTTAGGAAACATGCAGGGCATTTGATGAATCTGTTCTCGCCAAATCAATAAGATTGTTCTGAGTTTTGTCCTAACCTTTAACGGAACCAGAACCTGAAAACTTATAAAAACTTATACAAGATAAATGTAGATGGACAAGAAGGTTCTCTGAGCCTTAAATTAGCTCTTTTGGGACTAGATAGGCTAACATGACCTAGCCAAAGTGTCAGGCACAGCACTTGCAATCCTGGAGCTTAAGACACCTGGATGATTATGCGTACTGGGGTTGCATGAGTTACTGGGTTCCTTTAGGAACAGATGACTTTCCTCCTCCTGTGGTGTCTGCTTAACTAGCTGCCAACAAATATGTTTTGGCAGCTCTGGAGCTGGTTAAGGAGACTCTTGCAACAGTGTGTGTTCAGACAGTTTCGCACAGCCTCCTGCTCATCATCCTCTGTCAGATGGTTATCTTGGATAGCTTAGGAGTGCTGCCAGCACTCTTGAACATCCTGGAGGAGCCTATTGACAATATCCAAAACAACCCTGTTTTCTTACCCTTCCTCTACTGGAAATGCCACCTTGTCCTCAGATGATGCTTCTTCCACTCCAGAAGAACATCCCACAGCAAACTCTACTTCCTGCCTGCACAAAGATAGGATTAATGGGTGAGAGCATCTACCACCATGTCCCCTGCTGCAGTGAAATCACAGACATTCCCATATGAAGTTACAGGAATTCTTCATGACCTTCTGTCTGTCTCACATGACTCCTCTGACAGAGATGACCAGTCTCGTGTGAAACGAGTGTGTAAAGAGTTTAAAAAAATCTAGGAGATGAAATCTCAGACCTTCCAAGCTGGGATAATTGGAGTGGTGGGAGAAAAAATGCCTGTTATCTCTGCACAGCATAAACATTCATGAGTTTTGAACAAAGTGATTTTTCTCATTCAAATTACAGGTTTGAGGGCATCTGATGTGCAGAGGATTCCTGATGTGCTCAAACCTGTTCAGCTTTCTCGCTGAAAGTGAAGTGCATGATGAACTGTCTTGAATAACTGTGAAAAGAGATAAAAGTTTTATTACCTCACGTCTAAAGGTAAGGCTCTCATATCAAATAGAGAGGAAGACCAAAGATAATGAGCTGCTTTCAATGTGATGGGTTTCTTTGAAAGAAGCTGTGTATCCACTGAAGTGGTGCCATTGAAGAAAAACTATCACAGAATGAGTGAGAGGCTTCATAATTAATAAGGCACTAGAGCACAATGCTGCTTAATGTAACAAAACAATTCTGAACTGTAGACAGTGTCAGCATGGTCCTTCACTTACAGACTCCCAGAAAATCAGGAGATATGAGTCTCATCAGAACCTGAAGTGGTACACACAAAGAATTACTTCATTATTATGCAGTTAGGAAAGTAACGCTTTCTTACTGTTTGTGGTTACGCTCTGCCGTTCCAGTACTTCAGGAATGATTGCGTTGATGCATCTGTTTGGTACAACAGTTGGAACAAGACACTTAGAGTACCTGGCCAAATACTGGGCACAAAAGTAAAGCTTAACATCATCCCAAATGTTAAAATGGTTTCAAGTTTTATGTACTCCAAGCAAGCAGGATGGCAGACAAGTTTGCTTGTGAAACTGCTTTTAAACAGGAAATGTTTTATTTGCTATTTCATTTTGTCTTATTTGCTGATGTCTGCACCCAATTGTTGTTGCAGACTGAGCAGTTATTCAGAGAATAAAAGATTTCCTGGACGAAAGAAGCAGCATATTAAAACCATTAATTAAAGAGATACTCTATTCAAGTCTAGGAATAGCAGCCTTTTCATTATACATATGTGAAATAAAGTCATAAAAACAGACTTCAAGCTTGAATGCATAAAGATGCCAAACCTTAGTGTTTCACCTGCAGAAAATGAGAGAATAACTTGTGTTTGCTCCATTTCACACCTTTTACCATTGCATACCAGTTTGAAGTCTGAAGAGGTAAGAGTCTAAAGAGGTAGCTCTTCAGAGTCTAAAGAGGTAATTGAAGAAGTAAGAGGAAATTCTGGTAACTCAGGTTTTGATATTGAATTTTAACTTTGTTTGGACTGATTCAAATAGGATTTTAACTCCAGGTACATCTGAGAAGATGGAAGTTCTGAAAAGTTTCAGAGAATATCTTGAATTGAAAGTCGAAATAGTAGCTACAATACTCTGATGTCTTCTGCAACATGAGCAAGGGCAATTAGAAATGATGTGTGTACGCACCAAATTGTGTATCTGAGATCTAAGAATTTTAGCAAGGTCCACCCTTGCAGATATTACAACAATAAAAGGATGAGAAAAATACTTTAATAAGATATAGAAGATGGTATGAAAACAAGATGTTCCCTTCCTAACTGTAGTCTTAAACATCCCATACACCCTTGCCATTTCTGTAAGTGAATATCAAACTCTAGTTCAGAAGATGTTATGAGCAGCATGGTTAAGTATTGGTAGCATACTGTGTGTAGGGGTAAATCATACGTCGCAAATATTTGGGGCGGACAATACGACAATCTACGTGTGCACACAAGGCCTTTATTAAGATACAACTGCAGCAGACGGCTGCAGCCCCTACACACACATCTTCTGAGTGCTAACTGCTAACTAACTGTGCAGTTTCTTCTTATCACATCTATTTATAGTTTCTAAGTTATCTTACGTATTCTGGCTGGATTGGTTTCAAGTGCACTGTACTGCCCAGAGATGAGCTGGCTTTCCAATCACCTATTGACACAACCTCTCTGTCTCCTCCTAAATAACACACCTCCTGCTGCTGACTGACAGGAGGCTTAGCTGGGCTGCTTCCCGGACCGGCCGGGGGGTCACGCCCACAATACTGTAACAGTGATAAAATCAAATTCATGTACTATTTTATAGGTGGCTTGTGACTTAACATTAGGAAATGTAAATTAAATCCCCCAAACCTGAAACCCTTTACTGTGATGTAACATATTTCAATCTTTATCTCCATTGACTTTCTCTTGAGTTTAGAATTTGGACCAGAGCCTTGAAAAAACCTATGGTTTTGATGAAGTATATCTGTTCTTCTGAAACATCTGCTACTAAAATTATAAAAGCTCAAATCCTGATACTGTAGAAATTACGAGATGCATTGTGTGAGTCATAGGGAATCTCAAACAGATTAACTGAATGTTTGGCATTGATGATGGATTTTTTTTTATTGTGCTCTTATCTTGACCTAATTGAGAAAAAACAAACAAACAAACAAACAAACAAACAAAAAACCCCAAGCAAACCTACCTGAATACCTTCCTTTCGGAGTGTCTCTGCGTATTCTTGGCTTTGTACAAGGAGTTTGCCCTACGGACATCAATTAATTTAAAGGCACAAGTCCTGAAAAGGAGGTATGAACAAGACACCAGTTCTCAAAGGTAAAATTCTCATACCTTGTGTTCAAATAAAACGCAAAGTTTTAACTACTAAATTCTGAAAATCAGTTTACTGATGCAACGAAATACCGGTTTTGGGCAAATCTAGAAACATGTCCGATTTTATGTTTACTGAGCTGAAAGTCTTAAATAGGCATTAAGTATTTCTTTTCCTTAATGGTTTTCTGAGGTTCTTAGCTTTTTCCAGGCATTGATTGCACAAGTTAAGTTAAAGAAGATAAGATTTGACCAAACCCCTAAACCATTTTAGTGAAAAAGAAGTTAAGTGTGAATAGCTTTATGTACTTTCAGGTTCTGCTCGAAGAGTTTAATGTTGTAAAGCATTGCTTTAGAGCCTATACAGGAAGAATTATTAAAAAAAAAAAATTGGAAAGTATTTTACACTTCTTGAATTTTCAAATAAACATAAATTTATTGCATGTAATACTTGGGAACAATAACTAGTATTTGATAAAGGCAGTGCTATATTTCTTGCTTTTTTGGATAGCATTTTTTTTGATGTTTATAACCATCTTTACCTTAACAGAATGAATAGGTAAAAAACTTGATCCAATTCTTCTACAGTGTAAAGAATTATTGTTCATTATTTTGTGATGATGAAAAAGTTCTCGCTGCCTTCTGTTAAACACCCATACTCCTCAAGTCCTTTTCCTCCTTTCCCACCTACAATTTCTTTTGTTATAGAACCTCAAAAAAGAAACATTAAAGTAATGTGTTTTGTATTCCATGACATTACCTTAACATCTGAATCATTTAAAAATAATTTTCAGGAAAAAGAAAATCTTGTAGAAACCTCAAAAATTGTGCAATTCATCATTGCAATATCACATAGAACAGTTACATTAGAAAACATCTCTCCTATGATTTTAAAAATATTCCTATCTGTAATGATTGCTTCTTACATGACTTAATTGTCTTATGAAACTATAACTAGAATTAAAATTTCAGAATAAATGCTTTTAATTCTGTCACTTTTGTTATTCAATGAATAGTAATATAAAATATTTTATATTCATTGACGTGAAGTATTAAATAGGAAATATTTTGTATTGGCTAACTGAGGACTTTAAGGTATGCATAATAAGTTGATTAAATTATGATTATGAATAGAAATTTGTGGCATCCATCTAAGTAATATGCTGTACAAGTAATTCTGCTGCGCATATGCAATACTATGTTAAACCACTACCAACTAATTCCTTGAAGTTTATAAGGTTTGTACAGGCTGCAGCAGACTTTCCACGATAAAACTCTGTTTTCTTTTCTCTTTTCCAGATACTGTTGTCAGAAACATTATGACAGCAATTTTTTTGGTAGCTTCATTCAAGACATAGAGGGGTACAGTCCAAAGAAGAGACAGAGGATAAGTGCTCTCTGAACTTGGATATAAATACAATGTAGATGAAATTTTCAAATAAAATTGTATGCTTACTTTGATTTAAACATTAGACTTGGAGATACAAACATAAAGAAAGGATATTTCTTAAATCCACTTCCTTTCTTAATCTGGATTCCAATGAAAGAAACAACCTAGAAACAACCTATTTACTTTAGAGCAAACAACATTTTGTTCAACTTACAATGAAATGGCATAAATACATATATGCTTTCCCTTCCCAAACTTTCAGCTATTTTCTTTTGTGGCCTGACAAGCTTAAACAAATACAGCAAAGCAAGCGGTTGTTTTTGCAACCAAAATTCGTGTCAAAGCTAAAACCATTTTCAAGGTCTCACAAATGGTGATTTTTTTTTTAATTATTCATGCAGTATTTTCATTCCTATTTTGTACTTCTTCTTCCCTGAGAAGACATTTGACCAATGTCCCATTTTCTACTACCCACATTTTCTTTAATTTTGTCCTTCCTCTGAATATTGTTCCTCAATACCCAAATGCACAATTCACCACAGCATACACATTTATACAAGGTTCAGACATGCCCATTTACTGGCATAATTGATCAGAAATGCAAATTACTTTGATAAAAATTCACTACCTACTTTGTTTCCTTATAACTTATTCATAAAATAAGTCGCTATCCTTTTCCATTATATACCATGCACATCTATGTTATGCTTGTATCATCCATTTAGGAGGCTATTTTTTGCTCAGCAAGTATAAACATCATTGAGTTACAGAATGATACGATGGCATTTTCAGGTACAAGCATATCTTGAAACAGGTTGGTTTGCAAAAACATCAGAAAAAAATAATTGGTTGGGATGATTTAGCACTATTTTGCAATAGATATAATTAAAAATTATAGCTTTTCATTGGGAGTAACTGATCCAGGGATCTTCCAGCTATGAATGAGAAAAGGCACATAAACTACCCTTCAGAGAGGAGATTTCTTTGTTGGTAAAATGTCCAGAGTAGCTATTTATATGTTGACTTTGACAAACTTAGTCTGAATTCAAATTTGGCCAAACAGGATCCTGTTGTTCAGATTTTTTTTTTTTTAAAAAAGTCTACATTGATTTTTCATCTGCATCGCGAACTAGGAGAGGTAAAGTCTGCTGTAGTCCACACTGCTTTGCCAAGAAAAAGTTACTTTAGAGCCAAAACCTGTAAGAGTACTGCTACACTTGGAGGAAATAGTTGTGTCAATGCACAATTAGACACAGTTAATGGGACCAGCGGGTGGTAAAATTTTTGAGTGAAAAGTTCTTATATTTGACTTGAGAATAGCACTATATGAAATTAATGGTACTAAAATGACTGAAACAGTTCATATAAGTGTGAAAATTTTTGTGAATAGTAAACGTATTTATTTTGAGTATTGTAGAGTATACATATGACAATTTGAATTTTGCTCATAGATTTTGGAGTAGTTCCATCCTGACAAAAAGCATGAACCCTGTGAAGGTGAGCATGCTGAATCCAGTCTGGCAAACAGACCTATCCCGTTATATTATTCACTAATATATCTGACTGCTCTCTAGCTTCTGACTTTCATTGCTGGTAATTCCTCTGCATGCTTTGACAGATCTGGTGATGAAGAATGGACATATTTTCTCCTGTGTAGAACATAAACAGGAAACCATCTTAAGTGGCAAACTTTTAAGTGTAAGTTATTGGAGAATAAAATTCTAGTCAAATCCAAAGGAACCCATTAACAAAATTAAGAACGTAATCATCGGCTGCTTTATAATATGATGAATACAGGATTTAGCTTCTTCCACCTGCAATTGTTGAAATTTGCAGCTCGTAGATGCTTGAAAGTTTGAAGTGAACACACAGAACGGAAAAGTTAAAATGCGTGTATCAAACCATTCTCTCATTCTCTCACCCAGGAAACGATTATAAGCCCCAGACATTTCCATGCACTTGCAAATTTGGAACTTTGAATTTGCCACTGCTATTCATTCCTGCACTCACTCATATGTAAATTTTAGTAGTCATTGTATTCAGTTCCCTTGGCTCTGTTTGAAGACCCGTTGTCCTTTCTTAGTGTGAGACTATGGATTAAGATCAGGATGGGAAAAAACAGACCTGCAAATTTAGTATGAATTCACTCATCTTACTCTTTGAAATTCTTAATCCTTATTCTGATTTTAAAATACATTGATTAAATTGTCAGAACTTCTCTGAGAGAGATTGAGATGTAAGGAATGCCTCCTATCTTTTTTTTTTTTTCTATCACCACAGTGGCACAAGTGTAGGTAACACTTTCCAATAGAAAGCCATATATTCACAGGGAAGAATGAGGTGGAAAATCGGAGTAGAATCTGAAATCTTCAGATACTTATCCAAGATTTCTTTATGTTACAAAGTTCAACAATTCCTTCAGGCAAATCCCAGATAGAGCTAGTTCTACAATATGCACTATTATCATAAGTGCTGTGTTGACAATCACGAGCTCCATAGAGACATCATGTTCATCTTGCCTTTGATTTAATACAAGTGCTCTGTACTCACTCACTGTAAAGTTGATGTGTGCACTACAACTCAATTAGTGTAAATGTGAAGATCGTCTGAGCTGTGCATGTATTTCTGGCTGAGAAACGCTGAGAGCCCTACACAGGCAACTGAATTCACAAAATGTGGCAAAGCTTAAGTGAAGTTCAGAAGACATAAAACTGGTTCAAGATTCATCGCATCCCAAGTGCTAAATTACACACAACTAAAATGTTGTGTTTTCTTAATCTGTGGCAAACCCCCTCAAACCTCAAAGACAAAAGAACCCTTTATGACCGAGTGTAGAACTGACTATACTTGTCTGCAGTCTCAGGTGAAGAAATGGAGCCAGATTTCTGAGACTACAGGAAAGTATTTTAAACATTCGAGAGACAAATCATATTGCTAGGACTTTACCTTGTTATTTGTTTCTAGTTCTAAGTATGGCTTTGACACAATTAAATGCTCTTTATATGCAAAGGTCCTGTGGAAGTACAATAAAACAGAATGCTTAAAAACAGGCTTGTGTTTGCAGACTGAGGTCGGAGAGACTGGAAAAGAAAAATGGTACTTCAGAGCTTCATTTTCAGATACTGATCCTAGACGTTATTGCATACGCTTGATAAAAATCACTTGTGAGCCCAAGCAGCACTGCTTAAATAAAGCTATAGAATTAGAATAGCTTCAGTAACTGTTAAAAACCATGAAAACATTTACCATGCAATGTGTCACTACAATTGTCATCACAACTGGGCAAACAGTAGGAAAAAGTTAGAACCACAAGTAAGATGGAAAGGTTGCTAACCCGTCATGTCTTCAGAGATGTATTCAAAAACATATAAATACAAATATTCAGTCATCTGAAATTGCAATGCAGTAGGCTTTGAGGTAGGAAATCTGAAGATTAAGTACATTTGTCAATGCACAAGTAAACAAAGGCTTTATATTGATACATGTATGCCGTGCCTAGTTCCATCTCCTTTCGTAAGTGTATTAAAAGGATACAGCACTTATGCATTATAGGAATAATGTGCATATGGTCTATGCAAGTGTGTACATGCCATGTCACCTAAACGTTTCACAAACATATGCACCATCAAAGTCAGTCATTTAGTTGTCTTTCTGAGATTTCAGAGAATGCATAAAACAGTCATGTCTTCATATTGCCATTTTAAACATTCAAAAAGCAAAAGAAAAATGGAAGAAATATTCCAGAAGCTACCATGTCCTGTAGTTCATGCTCATAAGAGTATTCCCATACAAACCACCTCAGATATGAAGTTTCCTACAAGCAAGAATGTGTTGTGAATTTCTTTCTTTTTGCAGAGTAACTTGTAAATTCAGCAGAAAGCAGAGCAGGCTAATCCCCACATGTCACTGTTCTGCACTAAGGCTTTCAACTTCTGGAATGATTCATACCCCAGTACTGTTCTACATTTCTTTTGTACCAATTGTGCAGGAAAGAATATTAAGCTATCCTCTAATAATAAAATTTTTATAAACCAATTTTTACAAATACACAACAAAACCCCCCCTTCTTTTTATAACCTTTTATAACCTGAATTACCACAAGCACCAGAGTAAAAATAGACTTGTGCAGAAATCAAAGCTGAACATCAGCGAGGTGTGCATGGCTAAAAATAAGTTGAAACAGAAATTAGGGTCCTTTTTTATAGGAAGGGAAGGGAAGGGAAGGGAAGGGAA
>NW_010392919.1:22628-27694 GCF_000710305.1 Buceros rhinoceros silvestris
GGGAGAGAAAAAGAAAAAAAGACAAGAGAGAAAAGAAACATAGCAATTTTTACCATGCTAGGCATACTGATGAAACAAAACTCAAAACTATAAAAACAATCAACAGAGATGCATAAATACATATTACAGCTGTATGCGTGCATCATTGACAAAGCTACACAGTATGTGTGCATTATTCTTGTATATATATATATTTTTTTAAATCTATTATCCACGTCATTATAGATCTGTATTAATGCTCCCAAAGGCAAAAAATTATTTTGTAAAACGATGATGCAAAAATGGGTGCAAACACGCTTTTAGAGTGCGTCAATTGTTGCATTAAGTCACAGTTTCAGCTTCTGAACTTAAAATGACTGAATTAGAATCTTAATTTGGAGTATGTCAGCATTTCTATAATGATCTCACAGTACTTCAGTCCAGCCTCAGAGGGGATCCTTACTAGAAAAATTTAGCAGACTAATCCAAGCCAAAAGATCAACACAGTTTTCAGTTCTCCAAGTTCTTTTTCCAAACAAGGGAAAAAAGCTTCCCTGATATAGATATGGCTGCTATTGTTTGGCTTTAATTATACCACAGGGGTCAGAATAGTGGGTGTTTCCTAAAAGGTATTAAAGAAGTTGAAGGTCAAGATTGAAGGTCAAGGCTGAAGAGAATTTCAGGCACTTTAATGCCTGAAATGGAATGACATCCTGAACATTGTTGTAACCATCTTTCTGGAAATATACATATATAATCTAATAAAAGATAATTACCACTGTACACATTCTCTTTACAATTACAGTAAAAAAAAAGAATTTAACATATTAGAAACTATGATTTTGATAAAGTGCTATTCATAGCCAAATCTGACAATTGTACAGTGACATTGAGAAATGTATGAAATATGTCTCTAAAATGTCTTTCTTAGTCTCCAAAGAGCTGTAGCATGTAAACTATTTGAATGTACAGAAAACTGGGCACAAAACCCCCAACATTTAGTATTAGATATTATGTAGATTTTTACAGGAAATTTGTATCTTGGAAGTAAAAGAGCTGTTTAGACACCTTGTCCAAACAGTCTTTGAAATACCATTACATTTAATTAACATCCTCAAATATCAGATTTTTACTGTAAGCATATTCTTGTGACTTTATTTATTTAAATCATAATTCCAGAACTTCTTAGCTGGTAGTTTACACAGAACACATGATCTGCTGAGCAGCAGTGTCAGTTCTACTAAGGAGCTCTGCTACATACATCTGGAGAAAGAATTTAACTACAATCCCCACCTCTGTCCTCATCTTACAGACAAGTTAGGAATTGTATTGCCGCTTCATTTTGAATTGATTAAGAATTGTGTGGTTTTGTAGGATGTGGGAATCTTTGGCAATCCATGTTTTCTGCCTTCTCTGGTTTGGGGGGAAAGAAGAAGTTGAGTTGTGCACATGCCAGCAGACCTTTCTAACCCTTTCTCAGTGTGTCCTGCCACAACACACAGACGATATGTCCTTTGCTCCGTGCATCAAAACCAAGACCCCACTACCAAAATATACACCTGCTGTGAAGCCGCAAAAGAAACTAGGAACAACTAATAACGAGCAATTTTACCTCTGTCTCCATCCAAAACATTTATCTGAGCCTATATTATGGAATCTTTTACATTTTATGGAATGTCTGACAAGCACCATAAATTACCCTTGTCCTTGTCCCTTCCTTTGATTTAGCAAAGCTCAGTATTTACACAGAGTGGCAAAAGGGACTAGAGAAAACCAGCAATTAGGTGCTGCTAGAACAGTCAATTCCTTCCTCTAAAAGAAGAAGGCTCTTTTGATAATTTTTTTCCCCTTTGTCATTTTTTACAGGAAGGGTAAGAACAAATCAAGAAAGCAGTAGTATTCATTCTCAAATTGCACAAATATATTTTACTCCATTGAGAGATCACTAGATGGGAAGCTTACCTTCCAAGTATCTCAGACACTGTGCATAGGCTTTGCTATTTTTCAGAAATAAAAAAAAGAACGTTCTTTTCCACAGCTTCTCATCTATACTTCAAGTAGGGAAATGCTCATTTCTTAAAACATATAACACTATTCAAACACCTCAATATCCTTTTTCTACAGACTCTTCCTCAAATCTACTTTAGAAACTTTCATACTCTCTTGGAGAAAACATATTTTGAGTGTGGAATGATTCTCCAGGTTCAACAAAGCCTGCAACAAGCCAATGTCTCCACCTCCACCCATCTCCTTCTATAGAAGGCATCTAATTAGCTAAAAACGACACCTAACTGACTCCCCTAAAGAACCAGTTAACAATAAGAATCGTCCTCTGAAAAAATTAGCCAGTTATGGAATTGTAGAAGTTTGTTGTCAAGAGGAAAGTAACTTCTTGTTCTCAGGTAAGCAGAGAAAAATGTGTGTATTCTGAATGATCTCCCTTCTGATATGCACAGGAAGTTTATCTTGGGGGACAAATAATATAAACAGAAGCAAAATATGTTGTTGTATTATGGGATCTGCCTTATTCACTTTCTAGAAGGCATCAAGGTTCAGAGTAAGAACACTTCTTTAGACCACTGCTATCTTAAAGTTAACAGGAGGTAAAAGTGAGGGGAGAAGAGGAGAGAGCACTGAGACTTTGTCGAAATAAATAACAAAAGAGGTGGTACAAGTTTCAACACGCTGTTGTCCTGTTTCCCATTTAATGCAAAAATGTTCATTTAAATCTTATTTGGAAACTTTGTACCTGTACTGTTCTGTACTTTTGTGGAAAATTATGATTACTGAATCATGAAATGCTGCATCACAGACGTGGGAACTATTAATCCAATGTTATTGTTAGACACCTTCTCTCTCTCTCCCTCTTTCTTTTTTTCCTTTTTGTTACGTTGTATTTTGTAGATTTCTAGAGTCAAATCTTTCACACAAACCTGCAAAATTTTGTATTGATTTTGCAATAGCTTCTTTATTTGCAGGAGAATCAATCAAGCAAATGAATATGAAAAATAGTCCTGTTTTGAAAGTACAAATGCATCAAAGCAAGAAGAATCACAGAATCACACAGAATCACAGAATCCTCTGGTTGAAAGAGACCTTTAAGAAACATCAAGTCCAACCATCCCCCGTGCACCGCCACAGTCCCTAAACCATGTCCCTCAGCATCGCATCTACACAGCTTTTAAAAACGTCCAAAGATGCAGACTCCACCACCTCCCTGGGCAGTCTGTTCCAATGCTTAATGACTCTCTGTGTAAAGAAATATTTCCTGATATCCAGCCTAAATTTCCCCTGACGCAACTTAAGGCCATTTTCTCCATCCTGTCATTTGTAGCATGGGAGAAGTCATTCATAACATGGGAGAAGAAAGAGACTGCCTTTAACTCAGAGATATATCATTAACAGTAATTTCTGAAAATTCGGCCTTACGCATTCTTTTGATCATGTACTGATACTTGTCTTTGCAATTTACAGCATTCACATGGTGCAGGTATCAGAAAGAAAATGATATAAGATGGAACAAGTGCTTGCATGTAGGTCTAATCTCACATTTCCATCAAGAGTGTTACTTTCTGCCTTTCTGTGCTTTCTTGGATCTCGCCATCAGAATGAGTTTCCCATGAGCTTGCAGGAATAGTTTTTTGTGAAACATTCGATTTCAAGTATAGACCTCGAATTGTTTTTGTTTTAGCATTCACTGAAGAGTGCTCATGATGGGGTAGAAGCATCACCCTCAAGTGCTATATCCAACAAGCACCACGAGGCTTGTTTGGAGAGTTTGAATCCCTGGCAAACAGCCACCTCTTTCTTGGGAGAGTGTTTCCATCACCTGTTCTCATCACCAACAGTCTGATTATCAGGTTCAATGCCAATTTCTCCTCCAAAATTTTAACTTGTGATTGCAAACACATGCACACAGTTTGCCTCAGGTTATGATCATGAATGTTGCTTTATCAAGAACTTGTAGTTCTCCTGGGGGTTCCCATATGGTCTCAGCAGCAAAGCTTACAATTTTTGTAATTTGAAGGCCAAGTTTTGGAAGTTGACGTTTAAAGGAGGGTTAAAAAAAGAAACAAACAACAAAAAAAAAAGAACATGGAAATACTGAGAAATACATGGATAAAACTAATTTATAGACTCCCTTACTTGATCAATCAAATCCATCAATATGGATTCTAATTAATAGGAATATCATAAGCAAGCCAAACTGGAATTGAAGGAAACCATAACTCACCATTACAAATCCATTTGCACTGTTCTTAGTGTGCTGGGCGTACTTACCTGGCATTGGGACTCATGACAAAATCCAGACAGTGATCCTTGCTCTTGAAAATCATGGCACCTGTACATTCTAAACAGGCTGGAAATAAACAGTATTAGGGGTCATAATGTCTGTGAACAAAGAATTCCTAATGATAGGGTTTGCATTTCTTTTCAACAAGTTCCCGTTGTTTCAGTATGCATTTTTATATTTCATTCCCTGGGTGCAAATCTTCTTATTTGTGTTTTGTAATTAAATGCTACACTCTCAATCTCTATTTGTCTGTTTACACAGAGGGAGTGCTACATGTTAACAGGAAATATCTGCAGGGATTTTGGTGCTTCTTCCTTAATAAAAGGCAAAAAACAATGGTAATTTCTCAACTTATAAATGACCCTTCATTTATTCTCCAGATTAATTAATGACTATTTGGAATAAAAGGGCATTTATAGTGCCGTCCTGCTTTCATACACATTATATGCTATTCTATCACATATTGCTGCATTTTCCCTATACTATTATAGCATTAGCATAATTTTCTAACCAAGCCTTATCACCTTGCTTTGAAGTATTTGTATGATAGCAACTACATGCATGAAATACATATATGAAGCGTAGGTATTTTCAAAACCAGAAGGAATTAAGATAATATTTTTCTTTACATGGAGACCTCAGTGGAAAAAAGGTTCAAGTTAAATTCCTGGATTATAGAATAATAAAAGGTCAAACAAATGTATTCTGAGGTCAGTTTCAGAGTTACTGAAGACGTGAACCTCAAGTAATCTGAGCACTTGTCTTGTTAATAAGCATATTTTATTTATATATT
>NW_010392920.1:0-3374 GCF_000710305.1 Buceros rhinoceros silvestris
CACCAGCATCCCCAAGTCCTTCTCCACAGGGATGTTCTCAGTCACAGCACCCCCAGCCAGGGCTGATACTGAGGACTGACCCAACCCTGGTGCAGGACCTCGCACTTGGTCTTATTTGATTTCACTAAGTTCACACAGTCCCACTTCTCCAACTTGTCCGGCTCCCTCGGGATTAATCCCTTCCTTCTGGCACGCTGACCACACCACTGGGCTTGGTGTGATCTGCAAACTTGCTTAGAGTGCACTCGATTCCACTGCCTACGTCAGGTATTAAACAGCACCGGTCCCAGTACAGACCCCTGAGGGATACCACTTGTCACTGATCTCGATCTGGACATCGAGCCATTGACCACTACCCTCATCCAACCAATTCATTATCCACTAAACAGTCCACCCATCAGTTAGGGTCCCTGTGCATTCTTTGGGAATTAGGGAGTCATAAGGAACCATGTAGAGATAATAATCCTCCCCACAGCAGAGCAGCTCACCAGAAGGGTGCGTAAGAAGCCAATTAAATGAGCAGGAGACACTTACTCTTCCAGTTCAAGTCAATATATTTTTTTTTTGTTAATGGAAAGTACTTCAGTTCGAAATCCAGGAATGCAGCAGTCAGCACCACTGTCCTCTTGTCAAGTCAGACTAAAATTAGCAGCTGAATAGCGCACACCACTAGTGGAAGTGGACTACTATAATTTACTGCCCTCTCTGCTCTCTTTGCATGCTTCTCCAGTGACGGCAGCAAGGCTCAGTCCTTTCTAGCCAGTACCTGTCCGTTTTGGTACTGAAAGAACTGAGATTGTTGATGGCATCATGTGGTCATCGCCATGGTAGAGGCACCCTCAGGGAGCACTACACCCAATTAACTGACCACCACGTGATCTACTTTTCCTTTTTGTTTCTCTTCAAAGCTTACAATCTAGACTTTGCTTCTCAGAGATAGAGCTACCTTCCTCGGAAAGGGATCTGACCCCCCGCCGATGCGTTGCTGGGCAGAAAGAGTGCTGCTGAAACCTTTTTCTAGCAGAAAATGCTTCTTCTGCAACGACAGAATCAGTCCAGTATTAATTGCATTTTGCTCTACAAAGGAAAAACCAAAAATATCACTTTCAAAAGACTCAGTGTCCCATCTTCTGATTTCTCATTTTTAAGTGGCATAAGAGAAATAAACATTTCATAGCAAGACATTTGAAAAATGGATGGGTGATAAAAGACATACCATAAACCAAACATCTTTCACTGATAAGTTGTCGCTCCTCCATCCCTGTGAAGTCATTTTCCTTTTTAATTTCTATTGACAAAGCAGACAGATTTCAAAATTCTCTCTGCCCTCCAAAAACCTTTCACAAAGCTGAACCTCTGCTCTCAGCTTCAGTCCAGGACTCCAATAATCTAAACTTAGTAAACCTCACCAATCAGGCACGAGAAACTGGTGGAAACCCTTATAGGCACAGCTATGTCTTGGGTTTGGCATAAAACACCCAACCCTCAGCCAGCTCCAGCACAATCCAGATGATTTTTGTAGCGATGCCTCTCGATGGGTCAGACCAGGATCTGCAAAGGTGGGATGAGGTGGGGAAAAGCATCTGGAAGGCAGCAGAATTATCTGCAAAAACATAGTGGTTAAAAACCACCAAATTACCCCATTCTTCCTCCAAAACACATTCAGAGCAATAGTGCCGAGGCGCAAAGAAGCTGAAGCTGTTTTGCTGAGCCTGAGAGCTACTCAGCTCGTTAAATATGCAACCAACAATAGAGCCCTCACACATCGAGCTGTAGCCAGATACGGCGCACAACTACTTCAGACGAGGCTCTGATACAAGAAGAAGGGTCCGCTTTAGCAAGTGATGAGTGCCCTTGTTTTGTAGGCTTGAAGAGTACTTGTGAAGAGACCACGCTGCGAGCAGAGGAGGATGTCGTGTATAATAGAGCAGCCTGCTGCTGATGGTGATCTGCTGAATTACCAGACCTTTGATGTGGAAAGAAAACAAAGGGGGAAATAAAAAACACTTCATGTCTCCCACGAAACACTGAAGCCTTGGTAAAGAAAGGACCCATTTGAGAAGCACAGCTGATAAAACACGGGGCGGGTGCGCGGCAAGGTCGTTATCGTACGCGAAATAAAGACTCGCACAAATACCCATCGTGGAGTGGAGGGAAAGTAGCTGCAGCTGATCTCAAAAGAGGATTTGAGTAAGCTGCTGACTCTGGCTGGGAAATATCTCCAAGGCCAAGCGATTTTATAATCTCACACTTAGAGCCTTGAATCTTATCCGGCCGAACACGAAGGTAACCTCAAGTACAGGGAGAGCCGCATGATAAGGGTATTTCTGGAGCCATACCCGTCAGAAACAGGAATTAGCGCGAGACACGTCTGCTTCAAATCTCAGACCAAGAGAAGCTATTTCCACCCCCCGTCCCAGGTACGCTGACCCAGGCTCGCATCTGCAACCAAGTTGGGTGGAAAACGCCTCAAAAACGGGTTGAGGTTAGGTGAAGTCCCAGAGGCAGCATTTGCCCCATCACCTGGTTTAGCTGTAGTGGTGACCAAGCTGTGCTCTGCCACAGAAGAGCTTTTCCTGCTGTTTTGAAAAAAAACCAAACACACCTTCCCTGGCGACTAAAGAAGTGCTGAAAACAAACAGCATCTCCCAGTACCAGGGGAACTCTGACCATACGAGGGAGTTTTGGTCTTAGGCAATTCCCAGATTCTTACAAGGTTTAGCTAGAGGGCTACAGAAAGTTCACCCGGGAACTGAAAATCCCATTTTACCTTGTCCTCAGACAAACAGCAACGTCGAGAAAATTGCTGAGATTTGTTTGGCCAGGGAGTCTCTGTTCTTACTCGAGCCTGGTACCGCAGCTCTCCATTGAGGGGGCCATGAAACACATTCACTAGAAAAACAGACCCTCCTGGATGTGCATATCAAATCTTTTCTCACAAGACACAGCGTAGTCAACATAGTATTGCACTTGTCCACGTTTAACCTGTAGATCCACAGCTTGTACTTGAAACAGCACTTACAAAGGCTCCAGACAACTTGAAAAAAACTGAGTTTAAGTAATTCCCGATAAAGAAGCTATTGCAGTATGCAGCCACAAGACATCACAGTCCCAGACTAATGGGTTTAAGGAAATATAACAAAGTTATTATCACAATCAGACTCTGATCTGCATTCAAAGCTCTGAAATTACACAACAGCTCCAGGAAAACATGGTTTGGAACCCACAATTAAAACCTGGTCACAGACCAGGCCTTTTGTCCGCTCTCTAAGGACAGAGCAACACCCAGAGTCTTGGATCTCACCAGCCGAAAGAGCACAACAGTACCACCAGCCGATGGGGGGGTCAACCCCCCCACCCCGCCTGTATCAGCC
>NW_010392920.1:3409-7451 GCF_000710305.1 Buceros rhinoceros silvestris
CGAAAGAGCACAACAGTCCCCCCAGCCGATGGGGGGTTCAACCCCCACACCCCGCTTGTATCAGCACAGCATCAAACTCCTCCGCACAGAGCCCACAGGGACCCACACGACACCTCCCTCTGAAGCAAACACTGGAACACCTCTTTAAGGAATCCCCAAACTAAGAGAGGGCATCTCAGAGTCTCGGTGAGGACAGGTAACGCTCAGAGCAAAGCAGCACTTGGCAGCTGAGTCACCCACACAGCAACGCAGAGGGTTTGTAAGTCCAGCTTATCCTACCGTGCGTCTCTGCGGGGAGATTCTTCCTGCTGGTTCCGTTCCCAGCATCTCTGTAGCTTCCTGAGGTGCAGCAAAGTTGGGGCAGACACCACTCACTCTAGAAAGACACCCAACTGCCCACTCCCGGCAGCCACCACGGGCAGATAACCCACCCGGGTGAGGAGGCACTCCCACCCAGCTGGCACCGAGTCCTGGGGCCCCTCGGTGGTGCAGACCAGCCCAGCTGGGGAAGCCCATCCCTGCAGACCAGGTCCAGTTTACACCTCCCCAACGGGCTGATTCAGAACCGTTAGGCACCTGTGGTTTAGGCACGAAGCCCTTTAGGACGTTTTTCCCTGGTAGCACCAAATAATTGCCCAGATGGGCATGTTCAGGTGGGGGCTATTTTATACCCTTTGCTCACGATCATCTGTAGGTATCAAGAAACTGGAGTAATAGCACTTCCCTTTCTATTTTGGTCTGTGTCACAAGAATACGCACTTCCCCCACGTGTCCTTTCTCTGTGGGCTCTGCCAGTTTAGACAATAGGAACTAACGACCAAAATAAGCAGAGCAGCTTCTAGAGGGAGCAGCCCATTCTTTGGGTCTGCTCAGGACATGACACATAACGGGTTTATTCCACAACTTAATTCACCATTATTTTCTCTCCTTATGGTCTGCTCTTCTCTTCCTGAAGTGCTAAACATGATTTTTGCACTCTCATGATGCATTTTTCCCTGCTTTCACACGCTTAATTCCCTACTACACCCAAAGAGAGTCTCAGAGGAGAGAAAACGGTGAAGTATGAGTAGTCCAACCTAAAGAAGCATTACTCCTGGATTTATTGCTTCTCAAAGGAGAAAGCTGGTAATGGTACTGAAAGCCCTCTGCACCTTTCGGCCCCTTCACCCTTACCAGCAGCAATGTTGTAAATGCATCAGGCATCAAAATACAGAGATCAGCAGCAGCGGCAAATTGTGACACACTCTTCCCATTCTTGACTTTCCTCCCTAACGTTTAACAATAACTAATGACACATGGGTATCGGCCCAATAGCAACTGGCAGCATCTGACAAGATGCCTCCTTTAAACTGGGAAGCTACAAACCTTTTGCAGATTGTTGTTCCATTTTTATTATTTCGTCATGTATGAGATTTTTTTCCAACCTTTCAGTGATGTGTTTAAGAACAAGCTTTGATAATTTAGAAAAAATACAGAGTGTCATAGAATCACAGAACCCCGGACTGGTTTGGGCTGAAGGGACCTTCCGAGCTCACCCAGCGCAACCCCCTGCAGGGAGCAGGGCCATCTGCGCCCAGAGCAGGGGGCTCAGAGCCCCAAGGGCCAACCTGACCTGCCATGGGGCCAGCGATGGGGCTGCTGCCACCTCTGGGGGCAGCCTGGGCCAGGCTCTGCCCACCCTCAGCACAAACAATCTCTCCCTTCTCTCTGCTCTGACTCTCCCTCTGGCAGTGGAACCATCCCCCTTGTCCTGTCCCCACAGCCCCTGCTGACCAGCCCCTGCCCAGCTTTCGGACACCCCTTGCAGCACTGGGGAACCATCCCCCTTGTCTTGTCCCACCAGCCCCTCCTGAACAGCCCCTTCTCCTCAGGGCTGCTCTCAGTCCACTCATCACCCAGCAATGGAGCTGCAGGTGAGTGAAGATGAGCTCCTCGGGTGCCCACACACAGAAACAGGCATAGCCTCCAGCTTGGGGCAGGAAACCACCCTTTACCTTGCTCTCCAGTTTGCACCCCGCCCAGTTAGGGAGCAGGACTGGATTCACAGGGACAGATCACTGTTCTACCCTAGAGCCCTCCAGGGGGTTGTTTGTGCTCAGGACCCCTTAAGTCTTTTTTTTTCATCTGCCTCCTCCCTGCAAGGAGAAGGTTTAGACTTACCTCTGCCCAGCTCCTACCTCTTCGCCTCCTTCCTTAGCACCCCTCGGGTGTGTGGCACAACACCCTCACCCCGGAGCAGCCGTCCAAGCACGCCAGGGCTACCATCTGTTATCGCCAGAGGTAATGAGATTTCTCTCTGAAAGAAGAAAATGATTTGTCAGCTTGGACCTGACAATATCTGTTTAGCTCCAGAGTGAATATAAGTCACTTCAGTGATATCAGCAAGAATGTCATTTTCTGACAACGCGCACAAAGAACAATCATTTCAATTACTGCAGGAAAGGCTGCTGCCACCTCAAACCCGATGTCAATCTGGCCAAGTAGAAACTGGCTTTCTTTGACACGATAATTATTACCGGCTCAATAATGCGTCCACACGAGCTACCAAATGACGCCTTGAGCACAGGCGAGTGCTGCCGTGCTCGGGATCGTCTGGCTTAGAAAATTTCCGGTGATTTATGTTGTCATCGCATACAGTGCTTTGCTAAGGGGCAGGTTTATGCAGCAACTCCCTGTGCCGGCAGAGCAGGGTGGTTTGGGTTGTTTTGGGCCCCTGGATCTGAAGCTGCCCTGGACAGGGGATGCTTGGACGGTGACCCACGGCTGGAGGACTTGCAGTTCAAGGATGAGGTTGACCTTACGATACCTTAGACATTTAAAGGTAGACTTTGAAGTTAAACCAGTCATCTCAGCTTCCTCCATGGCCAACAGCGTGAGATACACACTTCAAAAGACAACTGCATCTGTCTGAGATGCACAAAAATATATCAGCGTAGTTGGGCTTGAGTATAATTAAATTAACACCATTTTGTGCCAGATTCCTTTTTGCATAAATGAGACCATGTGCTGCAGTCTCTCTCTCTCATGCTCCCTTTTAATCAGCCACACAAAGGAAGGTAGATTAAATCAGACCCTTGCTGACTGGGGATGGGACGCTGTAAACAAAGGGGCACAAAACAATGCCAAAGGCTGCTGTGAGGGATGTGCTGCCAACAGCAGACAAGGAGCTCGGGATGCAGAATTTTGTCAGAGAAGTTAAACAAAAGAGTAACTATAAAACCCAGCTTTTCTTGGATGTCTGCACCACAAAGACATTTAAATGTGGTCAGTTAGTTATTCCCGACAGTGCAGTGTGGAAACAAAAACCCAATACAGAAGCTGAGCACCAGCAAGAGAAAACATCCCATAGGCTGCAGGAACGTCCCTTGTCCTGAGGCTGGAAGCCTGGCCAGGAGGTGGGGGGACGAGGAGCTGATTATGCTACATGTGAATTTGATATAATCCAGCTTAAACCAGTATGCCCCATATAACCAACAGGGCTGGGGTTCCCAGTAACATCTTCTGTAAACACATCTACAGGTTTCGGTACAGAAGTAGGCTGGAAGGAACCATCTTTGCACCTTTTCACCATCTTGAGTTGCAGATCCCAGGAGAGCAACAACATTGTAGCCCTCATCTCACTGACGAGATATGAGCCACCCTCACGTCAACCTTTCCTTTGACATGACTTGCATCATCGCTGTGTCCTTTACCAGACAGCTACTGGTTGAGCGTCCCAGAGAGCTCATCCACCTTTGCACTAAACTCCAACAGAGCTATAAAAACCACCTTGCAGAACCACAGCTGAGAAGGCTCTCTCCTCGCTCACTTTCCGAGCCCAGGCGTTGTGTCCCCATGATGCACCAGCTCCTGTGTGCACACAAGCCCTCTGTACAGATCTTTATTTCAGACTTGAACAGGTATTAGTCCCCAAAAACTACCTACAAAGATGATGAATAAAGTGCAAACTATCCCGTGCTACGTGTAAGGGATGCTTTTACATCTGGTAAACCTACCTGCAGGGTCACGAATCACATCCCAGGAAAACTCTCTATCAGCAGGA
>NW_010392920.1:7553-11879 GCF_000710305.1 Buceros rhinoceros silvestris
GGAATAAAGTATTTGTAGAGACTAAATCTACATTAAATTAATTACAGCCATTTAGAAATCCCAGGCACAGGCTGAAGTGGAAATCACCTTTAAGCCACCGCAGGACTAACCCCCAGAAACCCTCATCCCAGCTGTACCCAGATACAGCTCACCCTGTTTTCCCTGGGTTTTTCTCGGGATGCAGCAAATGGCCATTGGCTGCAGTAGCCCCAGATCACCCCTTGTCATGCTGACCACGACCACCAGCTAACGGTCTGCACAATCACACCCGGCTGCCCAGGGACATCCCGGCGCCGTTCCGTGTACCAGAGCCTCAGAGCCTGGACCCACCGCACCTCCAGGGAGAGGGGGACACGTTTCATTTGTCTGCATGGACGTGTCACTGAATGCCGCCCACCCTCAGCCGCGACTGGTGTGCAAAGATTCGCTCACAACTGGATATTTTTTTTAAGGTCTGTTATTTGGACCAAACCAGGCTGCGCTTCTTCAACGTTCCCCCATCACGGTCTGCTGCTGTGCCCATTAGCTACACCAAGACAAAAACACAAAGGCATGCGGCAGCAGAAATCATTTTATACAGACACATCTTTTTACATAAGTAAGTTCCCCGCGCCCAGGTGAATTTGTGCTGAAGGTATCAGCAGGCTCCTTTTGCGGACGTTCCTGGATGCCAGGAATTGCAGGTCTCTGCGCTACCCTTTGGGGAGCAGGTTCATTCATGGTTTGTTGTTTTTTTTAAAAAAAAAAGTCCCTACATGTGTGCCTGTGTGAAGGGACAATTTATCTGGATGACTAAAACTCCGACGTGAGTTGACAAAGGATTGACTGTTTGTGTGTTTAAAACCATGACAACCCTGACATTTTATAAGTTTTTCGCTCCAGGCACAAGATAATTTACACTGGAATTTTAATATTTTGAGAAATGAAGGCCTGAGAGGTTTTCCTGCTGCATTATTTTGTTCAAAGTATCTCGGAACAGCTCAATAGGCTGTGATCGTATTTCTTCTGCAAAGATCAAGCTCCTGTTTTGTAAAGACAACGCAACAAACTTTGTTCTTGGCTCATGGTGCAACTCCCCACCCTCCCAATGCCTGGTGGGGCTGGAATGAATATTCGTACCTCGTCCAGCCTTACAGACGCTGCGAATTCAGCTGCTCTGATTAACGATGTCTTCACTGTGCCTGGAGATGAGCTTCCAGCAGAGCTTGCAGGAGCCGTAAGCTCTTCAAGGCTCGGCTTTCTCGCCGGGCTGCTCAGCTCCAGATGCAACGAGCCCTTCGTCCCGAGAGGTTTCTCTGGCACAGCCTCACTCAATAAACATACAGCTCAAAAAGGACTTTCCAAATCAGTCTTTCCACTGGCACATTTTCTCCTTGCTGCTGGAAAACTGCAGAGCTGCTGACCTGTCCAGGCGTGCAGGCCTAACGCGTTTGGAGCAAACAAGCATCACAAGGACTGGTTTGATATGGGGTTACCTCTGGGATCAGCCTCGCCCATGCAACACAACCACGTCATCTCCTGCAGCATGACCATAATGTAGTGATAGGATGGGGCACGATGGCTTTAAACTGAAAGAGGATGGATTTAGATTAGATGTAAGGAAGAAATTCTGCCCTGTGTGGGTGGTGGGACACTGGAACAGGCTGTCCAGAGAAGCTGGGGATGTCCCATGGCTGGCAGGGTTCAAGGCCAGGTGGGACAGGGCTTTGAGCAACCTGGTCTAGTGGAAGGTGATCCTGCAGGTGTGGGAACCACAGGACACCCCACAGCTTCAGGGCACTCCCAGCTTCAGACACCACGTATTGCATCTTCATTTCTTCATTCAGTTTGTCTTCAGTAACAAACAGATTTCAGAAGGATGCGCCTCCAGTTTTGCTCCCTGTGTTAGAGAGCCTGCGATGGGCTGCTCTCGCTCTGCGTTTGAGTGATACATTCCTATTGAGAAGGGTGGATGTGAAGAAACCTGCTGCGAGTTATGGCTTTGGGTTTGGGGTTTTGGCTTATTATACTATGAAAGGTCTGAAAATGGCATTGAACAAAACGTCAGAAAAAAGGACTGCAATAATAGATCAAGGACTGGCTGTGCAGTTTCATTTATGATGAAATTCAAACAAGCTGTGGGCAGTTTTGCAGCACACATAGATCTCAAGAACATCCAAAAAAAAAGGACGTTTTTCAAGGGGCACTGATGAAAATCAATGGGAGCAAAGACTGGAACAAAACAATCCTCTAAATAGAAAGCTCCAGCTGGATCCTGGGTAACAGCGTGAGAGAATTTTCATGTTCTGACATTTGGTCATTCCCACCGCTCGCACCTGCCTGTCCGGTTCTTCTCTCCCAGGTCATCTCCAAGGGCTCTTACCACCCTTTGCACCAGTGTCACTGGGACTCAGCGTGGGGGAATCAGGCCAGGGGCTGCATACGGTCCCATCCAACTCGACCAACTAAAACAAGCACCACTGAAATGAGTCTTTAGAAGTCATTTGAAATCCTCAGCAATATCTACTTCAAGCAAATAAAAGCAGGTGAAAGAAAGTGAAATATTTCAGAAACGCCGTGACGATACATCCTAGTGAGCGCGCTCTGAAGACAACAGCTCAGTGAAAAGCTTCACCACCATCGCATGGCTGTGCTGAAGAGAGAGCAGAAGAACACGTTCAACAGCAGCAGTGTGAAATCACTCACCAAGCGCCACGCACTCGCTCCACAGCACCCCGGTCCCAGCCCCGGGGAGCTGCACCGGAGCATCGGCGCAGCCCAGCATTAGCTACAGAGACAGGACATAGCGAAACTCCTCCAAGGATATTGAGAGTCTTAAAGTGCTTCCAGAAATATGATTCAAACCTGGAGCACAGCCCAGACAATTACTGTGGCAGACACCTTGGCGTGGTGACTCCTGCCAGACTGAGCCCAAGCACAAATAAGAACAAAAAGCGTAGGTGTGCGTTAAACGGTTACAACCGGGGAGAAGAGCCTGCCGGGGGTGTTGAATATTAGCAGGAGTGACATCAAAAAAGGGTAATAAAATATAATGGGAAGCAGCAACAGGAAGGCGGGGCCTGTCCACAACACGGGTAAATGATGGAGGTGGCATCTGTGGGCTTGAGGTTGCCAAAGCTGCCCAAGTGCCTCACACTGGGAACCCAATTTTCCCTGCACTGGAAGAGAAGTTTCATGCAGAATACTGTAATAGCTGATTTACTGCCAACAGCCTGAAGAAACGATCCAAAGATGGTGCCAACAGTGTGACTTTCAGCATCAGTTGCAGACACGGTTTCTGGTACCTGCTCTGTTGTGAACGTGACCTAGGCTGAACGTGGCGGAGCTCCTGTGCAAGCACAAACCAGTTTCAGCGAGGCAAAGGGCACCTCCGCTACAGCGAAGGGGTTTATTTCGGTGTCTTTCTCTTGCCTCTTGCTGCAGCGTTGGGAACACGCCGCTGTTCGTGGGGAGCGGAAGCAGAGCTGAAGAATGCCTCTACTTCCATGAGACACAGCGTATGTAAATGGCAATATGCATATTCAAATGAGCAAACGAAGGCAACGGCCTCTCTGCAGGAAACCTCCCAAAATTTAGATGTTCGCTGTTCTCTGAGAATGTTCCTTCAGAGCACACGGGGATAGTGGCACGGTCACACCATACAAAGGGGGAGACCCATCAGAAAAGGCTGGTCTTGGCCATGCACTGTGAATAAGGAGTAAAACCTCACTGAAAAAAGAAAGGCAGTAAAATAGCAGGAACAAAGAAAATGAATGAAACTGCAGCTGAGGGAAAACTCTGGAGCATCCCAAGGAGTTGAAATTCAGCTCAACTCCTCCTCCATGAGGAACTCAGGTTTCTACAGGAAAGAATGTCTGGCTTAAGCGAGTCACCCCAAATAGATGGAGAAGTCTCGTTCTAGCAGAAATTGGAGAACCTGCAGTCCTGTTGTGCCAGCACTGCTCGAGGAAAGCACTGCAATGCTGCACAAAGTACGCAGGCTGGGGGGGGTTGTGCCCGCCCTTCAGAGCCGAGGGTTTCCCGGGTGAGATCCTTGGGAAAAGGTCAGGATCTTGCAGCATGCTTTGGTGTTTTTCTGACCTGTACGTACAAGTAGATCCATGTCTTCCAGAAACGATAATCACATTCAAAAAACATCCAACCACCAGTTTGGTTACATTTGGTTGACCAAGACAGCAAAAAAAAAAAAAACAAACCCAAAAACACCCCACTATTATTTCCCACAGCACTGCACCATTTCTGAAGGTCTCAGAAGAGCAGAGAGCTGTCAGGAGACCAGAGCCTCTTCCTTCTGGTGGGAATTCAGAGTTCAAAACAAAAACTAGG
>NW_010392920.1:11924-12544 GCF_000710305.1 Buceros rhinoceros silvestris
TATCAGGCTGCTGACGTCACCAAACATCTTGTTGTTAGCAGAGCTCCTCTGGGCTCTGTTCGAAGCCCTTTTTTATTTTCTATACAAACAAGCTGGACCTACACTTCCAGAGAGTTAATTTGCATTTTTATGGGGATGAAGCCACTTTGCATGCGAGTGGGCCTCCTCCGAAGAGCGCTCTGGTTACTTTCTAAAAGGTGTTTAACGTAATGAAGGGGAGATTGCTGAATATTAAGCCACTGAGTTTAGAGAAGGAAATGTCAGAGAGTGCGTTTCATCTAGATGCCTTAAAAAAGGCGAGTATCGTGGCATCCCATTCCTCCTCGAATACGCAGCCAAGTTCCCAAGCTCCAGCCTTTGCGTTGTATCACTGTCCTCACTGGCTCCAGAGACCCTCCGTCTAAAGAAAAGCTGCTGGTAAGTAACAAGAGACCAGAAGAAACGAGCAGAAGGTGGGGACGTGGCAGCCCGCGGAGCCTAGCGCTCCCCAGCTTCCCAGCTGACTCTCCCACAGCCCTCGTGTCCTCAGGGAAGGTTGCCTGGACACCTTCAGCCTTACCCCAGACCAGTGGAGAAAGCAAGCCCAGGGCCTCCAAGGGTGTGTCTTCCGAGCACCTCCA
>NW_010392920.1:12848-13122 GCF_000710305.1 Buceros rhinoceros silvestris
TCCAGAGACCATCCGTCTAAAGAAAAGCTGCTGGTAAGTAACAAGAGACCAGAAGAAACGAGCAGAAGGTGGGGACGTGGCAGCCCGCGGAGCCTAGCGCCCCCCAGCTTCCCAGCTGACTCTCCCACAGCCCTCGTGTCCTCAGGGAAGGTTGCCTGGACACCTTCAGCCTTACCCCAGACCAGTGGAGAAAGCAAGCCCAGGGCCTCCAAGGGTGTGTCTTCCGAGCACCTCCAGTGATCAACCTTGTATATACATATATATATATATATAT
>NW_010392921.1:0-314 GCF_000710305.1 Buceros rhinoceros silvestris
GGAGCCGGCTGGGGGGGGGACCAAGTCCTGCTGTCCCCTCTGCCCCAGCCCTCCCCTCTCTTTGCACCCTGCAGCTCTTGCAGGAAGTATTTGGAGCCTTCCAGTTCCTGGAGAGAACCCACACATTTAAAAGCCTCTGGTGCAAGCTGGGGAGTGCCCTGGGTTGTCTGGGGGCCTGTCAACACAGGAGAGAACCTGGAGTGATGGAGCACCCTGAGCGTCTCAGAGCTCAGTGGTCTCTGGGGGCAGCCGGCATCACCTTCCCACCAGTACCGGGGTCTGGGGCAGCCCAGCCCGTCTGCAAAGTGTCACTG
>NW_010392921.1:468-7224 GCF_000710305.1 Buceros rhinoceros silvestris
TGGGGTGTTGGAGGAAGTTATCCTACCTGGGTACCACTGGGCACTGCCTTTCTCCAGTAATACTGGAGAAGGTGTCAGATCTTGTTGCTCCTCAGAGCATCCAAAAGTCTTAGAGAGTAACTGGAGGGTGGGAGATGGGTGCTACTGGGCTACTGGACACCCAGGCTATGCAAAGCGTGAGGGCTGCAGCCCAGATCGCTCCGGGATACCCGGTCCTGTGGGTTTTGCTCTGCCCCAGCAGAAGTGACTCCAAGAGCCTGGAGAGGAGGTGGTGAGGGAGGGGCAGAAGTGCTTGGTGAGCACGGATGGAGGAGCATGAAGGCGTGCTGGTGGCTGTGGCCTGCAGGGACCGGGAGCAGAACGGTGTCAATCCCCTCGTCAGGCTGCGGTGGGTCTTGGTTCACGGATGGAGGAGCATGAAGGCGTGCTGGTGGCTGTGGCCTGCAGGGACAGGGAGCAGAACGGTGTCAATCCCCTCGTCAGGCTGCGGTGGTTCTGGCTTCGCTTTGAGCAGAGCACGGAGACTGGCCTCTGTGGGGCAGATTGTTGAAGAGTTGGAGTGCAGTTGCTCAGCACATGTTGTTGGGGCCGGATCTTCAAAAGAGCTCATCGCCCAGCGTTAAGCTTTTTTTGGAAAACCTGACCGTTTATTCAGGCGTCTAAATGGGAGCTGAAGCATTCCAGAAATCTGTTCCCTATTGTGCACGCTGGGTTCTTGCTGCATACGTACAGATGGACCCGCTCCCCGGCGGGACCGAGGACGGCGCAGTTGCTGTGGGAGACGCTGCGCTGTCGACAGCGAAAGGAGACTTTTCCGACTGGAGACAGCCGGGATCGGGAAGCTGGAAGATGTGAGTGTGGCGGTTGCCATCGCAATGGAATTGCGGGAGGTTTTACGGTTTGCAGTGGGAACGGGACATTTCTGCCTTTCCCCACGCATGTGCACGTGTGCACGTGTGTGCGTGTGTCTGTGCAGGTTCATTGTTGTTAGCCAAAATCACTTGGCTCCGCCGTGTCTCACCTTGGCCGTGGTATGTGACATTAAACCAGCGCAGTGCTGTCTCGCTGGCGTTCCCAGCCGCGTGTCTTCTTCTCTCCCGGTGCAACTCCACAGCCGAAATGCATTCGAGATTTGGGGTCTGGAAATGAGAGGCTGAGCTCTGTGGTTCTCAGGAAGTTGAAGGAGCAGGGTTTGTGCAGTTCTTTGGCAAAATGTGATGTAATGAGGTGTCTGGCTCCTGTTTCCCGTTTCTGGCTTCCAGGAGAGGCACTGGCAGCACCCGCAGGCAGACGAGTGCGTCCCAGTGGGGTGGCGATCCCTGGCTTGGCTTTCTGGATTTCTGAATGACTTTCTGGGGTTTTTTTCTCATTTGTAAAATGAAATGTAGGTATTCAAAACCTCTCCTTGGCTCGTTGAAACTCTCTGCCGTGTGCTGTTGAGTGCAGGTTGTTCCTGCTACCGGAGTAAAAAACCCTGATGTGCACGTGGTCTGTGACAGGCTGCTTAACTAACTGGGCCACAGTTTCCCGTCTTCCCATCCCAGCAGACCCACGAAACTCTAGAGTTTACGGCATGAGAAGCCCCCAAGAATTTAAAACGTTATGAGATTGAGTAAGGATCTAATTTTAATTTGTCTTTCGGCACTTAGTCTGTAGAAATGACATTTTCAGGCTTTCCTTGTTTGCTGCCAAAGCTGGGAATGTGTCTGAAGAAAGGGGAAAACAGGAAACAGAGATGCTTGTAAAACACTGGGGCTCTGGGTGTAGAGGCTTTAACAAATGCACCAAAGGCCACAATAAAGTGATAACGTGACGGATATTGGCGGCGTTGGCTGGACATGCAGCATGTGTAGCGAAGCTCGAGGCTGGATTTGCCTCCTCGCTTCACCAGCTCATCCCAGTGGAAGCTTCTGAGGCAGGTGTTCAGGGTCACCGGAGGCTGCAGCATGGGCCTCCTTTTCAAGGGCAGTGAAAATTCAGCCAAACCACGCTAGAAGGTGCTGATTTCTGGTGGCACTTCTGTTTTCCCTCTGCTTCACTTCATTCTGCCTTCTCCAGCCTTTTCCTCCTGCCCCGTCCCTGCTCCTGCCCCTTTCTCCCCATTTAGCGTATCATTTCCTAAGCTCATTCTCCCACTCTTGTCTCTCCTCCCCAAAACCCCACCACAGACCCCATGTATTTGCTGCAATTGCATCTTCCCCCGACAGCATCCCAGCTTTGGCAGCTGCTGGCAGCTGCAGCCGCAGCGCTCTGCCTCCACGAGGAAGCAGTCAGCATCTTCCCGGGCAGCCAGCGGATTGTGATGTGGCTGTTTTCTTCTGAACACACCTTCAGTCCGGACTGAGGACTTCAGTTTCTAGAATAAAACACCCACGCAAGGGACTTGTACCGGAAGAGACATGCCTTCCCACCAAAGACGGTCTCAGGAGAAAGGATTTTTCCAAGCCCTGCAGCCATGCGGCAGCTCTCTTGGTCCACACGCCAGTGGACCAGCGACATCGGAAAAGCTGAGTGTTCTCAGCTGAGGAAGACAGGGAGGAAGCAGGAGTGTGTGATGGAGGATGCTCTTCGTTCCATCCATCCCCTGTGCCAGCTGGCCTGGGCATCTGTAAACCTGCTGACTTGAGGTCACAGGGCTACGTTTTCAGTCCTTTCACTGAAAACATCAGTTTTAGCATGAACTCCCAGGCAGCGCCATGTAAGACTAACCTCCTTGGTTACAGCCTGTTCCCCAGGAGGAGAGTAAATCCGGGCAGGCAGGACTCAGAGGTTCCCAGGCCGTGGTTTTTCCTTGGTTTGCAGTTTGAACAATCCCATGGTTCTGTGTTTTTAATGAGAACAGAAACAGGGAGAAGAAATCAAACTAAACAGTCTCTCCTGTTAGCAGAGACGGATCCAGACCAGCTGTCTCTGCCGGGGTGGGGGATCTCTAGGTTAGGTTCAAGCCTCGGTTCTGAGGTCTCTGCTGGCTGATCTCTATCTGTGCACGTGCAACACATGCTGAATTGAAGATTCTCCCCTTGGTTGTACAGGGTGGATCAGGGAAACTCTTGAAGGAGGCAGAGAGCGAGGGTCAGGGGAGAGAACCCCTCGGGGAAACAGCAAGGAGAAAGCTCAGGTTTCTTGGAATCAGCCAGAGCTTGTTAAGCCCTTCCCTATTGTCTTACCATAAACCAATTTGGGGGCTTCTGTTGATATTCTGCACTCCAGATGTTGGCTGCAGCTGGGGTAGAGATAGTGGGATGCTCCCAGCCCGAAGCTGAGATGTGGGGGAAGGGATACTGGGCTCATGTGGCTGGGTGGAGGAGGAAAGAGGAATATGAATGTATGGTTGTAAATCCACCCCTACACACCCTGCTTTCTTTTCCCGTACCACTGCTGCTCTCCGCAGAGGGAGAGCTGCCCCTCCAGTCCTCTCTGATTTGTTTTGCAGAGTCGAAAGGACAAAGAAAGACCTAAACAGAAGCACAAAAAACGTCCGGAGTCTCCCACCAGCCTTACCCCATCCTCGGTGCCCGTCGCTGCAGAGAAGGTACTGAACCCAGGGGGTGCGAGCGCGAGAAGGCAGAGTGGGGAGGGGGACAGGGGGGAAGAGCAGAGAAAGGGCTTTTGTCCATTTATTTTGATTCCTGATTCGTCACATCCTCGCTCCCTGCCTGCCTCCCCACCTCGGCTCCCACCTTGGGAATTTCCCAGGGCAGCTGCCGCAGCTCCTGTCAGCACTGACGACACAATCACGGGGTGAAAATCCCAAGCGGCTGAGCTGGAAGTGCCAGCCTGGGCTGCAGCAGATGTTCCCATCTGAAGCTCTGGCGGAACAGAGGAATATCGGTGCTTTGGCCTTTGCTGCTGCCACGTCGTAAACAGCTCAGGCAGGTGGATCAGCAAGGCAGGGCCTGTGGGAGGAGGTGTTATCCCTTATTAAACAAACTGATGTAGTGAGGGGGAAAAAAAACAGCCTTAGAAGCCCTGAAGATCTTCAGAGTGCATAACAGAGGTGGCTCTTCTGTGTGAGACAATGGAAGGCTGGTTTCCATTTAGTTCCTCCATTTTGGGAAAATTCGCACCGGGGGGCACAGTGTGGTGGCGTGTTCTGCTCCTGAGGTGTGAGGCGGTTCAGTTCCCTGCTGGGAAGATGACCTTTGTGTGGGTTTGTCTTCTCAGTGCCCAGGGCTGAGGGGCACAGTCAGATGTCAGTGAATTTCTGCTCTTCACTGCTGAAATCGTGCTGCTGACGTGGGCTCGGGCACCCGGCTGGTAATTCGTGCCAGCCCCAAACTCCAGTCCTGCAGAGCAGACGCTGTGGAACGTGCTTTGAGCTGGCATGCAGCAAGGTGAAGGCCAAGTCTGCAGTCGTCGAGGGTCAGCGAACAAATGAGGTTACCCCAGAGCCTGCCCCTTTGGAGCTGTGCTCTCCTCTCTGTAGCGGGAATGCAAATTAATGCAGCTCCTTCGCAGGGCTGTTCTGGTGTAAGCGAGAGGGGGACTAGGGCCAGGCTCCGGCTGGAACAAATAAACATGTCCCAGGAATGTCCTTTTGTGCACAGAAATGCTCCTTGGAACGGCTCGGGCGTCCTTCACGTGGCAGGACTGGCTGGTGACAATGTGGGCTCCCAGGCTCGCGGTGTCTGCACACGTGGGAAGCGCCGCAGGGGCGCTCGGGCAGAGCCACAGCTCCTGCCGGTCCGCACAGGGCGCTTTGGGTTGGGACCGAAGAGGATTTCCAGTGTTCGGAGTGAGGCCAGGCAGGAAGCAGGGAGTAGGTGTAGGTCAGAGCCGGTGGCAGAGCTGGTCTCAGGCTGGGGGAGGCAGCGAGTGCCAGCGGGACAGGGCAGAGGAGCAGCCGCGGAGCTGCCGTGGCTCTTGAGTTACCTGGGCTCGTGTTAGGGCAGCTCAGCTCTGGCTGTTGGGAACAGCGGGTTCACCCCGTTAACAGAGCTGACAGGAACTGATGGCCTCGGAAGATTATTTTCAAGCTGAACTGAAATCCAAAACCTGACTCTTGGCCAACTCGAGTGGTTGTTAGACAATCACCCACTGTCTCCTCCAAAGCCCTGCCAGATCTTTGTGAATAAGGAGGGAAGGGTGCAATTCAGTTTTACGGGCAGCTTTCAACCTTTTGTGAGCTAAAATTCAGGAGATCCTAATTCCTGTAGCTGCTCTTGAGTGACAGGGCTTTAGCGTTTCCCCAAGGAGTTGCTATGAATACTCCTAACAGAGAGTGTATTGCCCTTGCTTTTCCCTGCAGAGATCCCAAAGTATTGCTCAAACTCTGGGACCAAAGCTGCTCACTCCAGATCAAACCTCAGAGCCTCTGTGACCCCGCACAAAGCCCTCAGGGCGGCTGTGTGAGCCTTCCGGGGGGTGGCACCACTGTAGCCTTGCGCAGGTTAGACTAGTGTAAAACCCTGAGGCATAATGAGGTAGCACGTCCAGACAGGTTCCTCTGGGAAGCCCAAACCATCTTTGTCCTTTCTGGGTCTTAGATGAGAACAGCTCATCCCAGGAGTGTGTACTGAGGAGTGGGTAGGGCAGACTGCGCAGAAGAGCATCGCTAATCCCTGCTGTGTCATGGTCAGAGTCTGAAGACAGCTGAGGTCTTCTCCTCTCCTGACCTCTTGCATGATCTTGGGCGAATAATTTATCACCTCCATGGTTTTCTCCAAATTACCTGGTGACCCAGAGCATAAACTTCCCAGGGGCAATCCCTGAGGGTGACACAGCCCCCGGCCTTTCACGGGGAGCCGCTGGGTGAGAGCGGATCTCAATGACCTGCAGCAGCGAGAGCAGATGGTCGTGTCCAGTCTCCTGGGAGAGGGACACTGGCCCGGAGCAGCCGTGCCGAGCCACGGAGGCTGGGGCAGCCCTTGATGTCCATTCCCGCACTACGCTGAAAAAAAAACGGGGAGGGGGCCACGGCCCGGGACCAGCCGTGCCGAGCCACGGAGGCTGGTGCAGCCCTTGATGTCCATGCCAGACCTGTGCTGCTGGCTCACCGTGCTGCTCGCACCATAGCCAACAGGGCACCACACGCAGCGAGCCCCAGGCTGCTGTCCCAGCGCTCAGGCGGTGCTGGAGCAGGGGCTAGACTGGAGGCGCTGAGCATCACCCGAGGTTTGGAGCCGGCAGTGAGGAGCATGAGCACGAGTCAAGCGGGTCGGCAGAAGGGCCCTGGCACCGCCTGCTCGTTGGGCACTGGGACTGTGGGCAAACTGTAGTTTGGCACCAGCTGCCAGGCCAGGGAGAGGTGCCTGAAGTCCAGTGTCTGATGTTGCTACCTAAGTCCTCTGAAACTTTCAGCAGCCCTTTAATAATGGATTTTCAGAGCTGTAGTTCCATGCAGTGGGACTTTTCCAGCTACTTCACCAGTTCAGGCTGACAGCAGTGGACCTGTTCCGTGGCTTCGGAGGAACCAGTGGTATATCCCACTTCCCGGTTCCCTTGGCGAACCCTCTGGGTTCAGGTTTCTTTAATTTTGCAATCCAGATTTATTTTTCTGTTCCAATTTTCACCTCATACATCGTCCACCCTGTGCTCCCCTCTTGAACTGTTTAGTTACAAAGACCCTTTGATGTGGTTTCCGTCTTCCTGTTGAAGTCAGTTGTGCCAGACCTCTGACATCTGCCAAGGTTTTGAACATCTCCCCGAGTGCCTCCCTGCGTCCCCCAGGAATCTGAGTGCTGTTAATACCTAATGCTCGGGCCCTGCAGGAGGGTCCTGTCTCTCACTGCCTCACTGGGGCGCATGAACATTCTG
>NW_010392921.1:7386-7672 GCF_000710305.1 Buceros rhinoceros silvestris
CGTGGTGGCCTCGGCTCTCCTCTGCTCCAGAAAGTGAAACCAGGGTGTGAACTCACAGCGTGCAAACGACTCCTCGCAACCCCCTCCTGAGCTCCCCTCCTGCGGCTGGACCGCGGCGCTGGGCGATGCCACTCTCCTCGCTCTCAAAGAGGGGCTGGAGACCTTGCTGGGGGGGCACAGCAGAGCAGCCGACCTGCTGAAAATCCCCCGTCCTGCTCCAGGGCCAGGGCTCGCGGGTGGGTGTGGAGGTGGACGAGGGTGGAGACGGTGGGTTTGTGCTGCACAC
>NW_010392921.1:7845-11908 GCF_000710305.1 Buceros rhinoceros silvestris
ACTCGTGCTCCCGGCTGCTTGCAGCTCCTACAGACTTTTCGGGGAGGGGGAAGGAAGCAGCAAACCTCCCCTCTGGGTCATGGGTTCTGGCTGTTTCAAGTGGTCTGTCCAAAACCCCCCAAATGCCACCAAGCGGCAACGCTTTTGAGCAGCCCCTTGGAAAGATGGAGTGGGCTGGGGCAGAGGAGGGTTTCTCACCAGTCTCACCAGTGTCTTGGCAGGCCGGGCCCCTTCAGCTGCCCCTGGAAAACATGGGGTGGGCTGGGGCAGAGGAGGGTTTCTCACCAGTCTCACCAGTGTCTTGGCAGCCAGGGCCGCTCCAGCTCTGTAGCCACACACCGCCAGACAAATTGAGGAGGCAGTTTCAGCGCTCAGCATCCCTCGGTGGAGCTGGTGCTGGGCTCGGGGTTAGCGAGCAGCCCGCCTCCCCCCGCCCCCTGGGAGCCATCCTGCCACTCGCTGTTGCACTCGCAGTAAATCTGGAGGATCACAAGCCGCCCCAGCTGCCTCCTCCTGCCAGCTGCAGACATCACCATCACTTGTTGACACACACTCGCACATGCTGCGTGGTTTGGGCTGCAACATCTGGGGTTTGGAATCTAAGCTGCGCATGCCGAGGCCTCCCCGCACCCACCCGCTCCCAGTCAGGTGCTGGAAGGGGAGCGCAGCGGGACAAAGGGCTCCCAATTGCAGAGCCACCGGAGGCAGGGAGACTTTCCAGGTTTCCCGCTGTTATTTGAGCTCTCGGCATCTACCCAGGACCAGCCTGGAGCTGACAGAGCCTGGGAACCGCTGCGCCGCGCCTGGCGCGGGCGGATCCACGGTCGCTGTGGTGGGGCAGGGGTTGCTGGGGAAGGCTGCTGATTACCCCTGCGAATCAAAGCGTGTCTCAGCGTCGATATTTGCCTTTTAGCATCCCTCATGCTGACATGAGTGGGAATTTGCCAGTGACAACAGGGACATAAAAATACAGTCATCAGCCCATGTGTCTCCAGTCCCCACCTAGAACAGCAGCTGATGTCGAGGGCGTGAGCAGGGACACGGTGGAGGTTGTGAGCGGCTCGGACACGGAGATGCTGTAGCTTTGGCCCAGAGCTCCTGATGGAGGCTCCTCTGACCTCTACCTAGAGATCTGCCGCGGAAAAGCTGCTGGTGCTTCCAGCCTGCCTGGGCGGCTGCTTCAGCACATCACCCTGTGCTGTGTGGGCTGGAGCAGCTCCTGCTCTCGTCGCATTGTTCCTCGTTTGTGTCCTCCCTCCTTCCCCTCGCCAGTAGTTTAATCCAGGGCAAAGCCGCTCTGTGTTTCCGACGCATCGCCAGCCTCCCCCACCCCTTCTGGATTTCGTCAGTGGTTCCCTCTGGGAGCTCGTCCCGCCAATCAGGAGGCAAAGAGATGCTCTTCTGATTTCCCATAAATAAATTAATGAATGAGGAGCCGGGGCGCTGCACAGTGTCACAGAGAGGCCAGGACGCAGGTACAGCCCGGTGGGGGCCGGCGAGGCCGGGGGGAGGAGGAGGTGCATGCCTGCGCTCGGGTGCCCGTGCCACTTCGCCTCACTTCTCCCGGGCTGAGGCAGGAGTTTCCCCACCAGACCGTCACTCCAGCCGGGGCAGCAGCTTCTGATGAGATTTTTTCACTGGGTTGCTTTAAATAGACCTTCAAAATGTAGCTGCTGCCTCATTTCGAAAGAGAGCTCTCACTTCCTCAGTGCTTCCCTATTTTTTTCCCCTCTGCAGCATGTCCCCCCACCTGTTTGCGAACCAGGGCTGTTTCTGCACACGCAGATTTCCACGATGACCCAGAGACTGAGGTCTCTGTACAGGTTCCTCGGCTCCCGCTCCCTCTCGGCAGCAGCCCTGAGCCGGAGCATCTCCTTTGCTGGGGAGGCGGTGGGACTGCAGCCCTCGTTACCGTTATTACCGTTATTACCGTTGTCCTCCTGGCAGCAGACCCCTCCCCTGCAGATCAGGGCCACGTTGTGCTTGGCAGTTCACGTGTGTCTCCTGGAAGGCTCCATGGAGCAAAGTGGGGAAGAACTAGAGGTACCGAGCGGGGAAGTGATGGAGGGTGGTTTCAGCTTCCCTCTCGCTGCTCCTCAGCTGCAGCCCTTGGGCTCTCGCCCCCCGTTCAGGCTGCTGCAGAAGGGCCCTTTGTGGTGGGGAGGGCTTGCGGCAGCGCCACAGAGATCTGGCTGCTGTGACCTGTTTGGAAAACACTGTCGAGGGTAGCAGCTGGCAGGAGGGGGGAAAATCCTGCCCCTGGAATCGCAGCGAGTCTCTCAGGGAGGTCTGGGAGGTCAGAGCAGCCGTACAGGTGAGTGTCTGCCCAGTCACTGTCTTCAGCTGATCTCTTCCCCTCCTTTAATTTCGCAATGAAGATTTATCTCCCAGCTCAGATTTCCCCCTTCCGCCCCTCGCTAATTCATTACTGGCCCCGCACTCCCTTCCTGACACTCTGGATTTAGAACGTGTCTTCTCATGTGGTTCCCCCCTGCCCTTCTGTGGCCTCGTGCACCTTGTGCGGAGCCCCAGAGAAGTGAATTTATGGGAGGAAAAGTCAGGGCTTTGCTTTTCTGCTGAGACATGAGCCATCTCGCTCCCGCGACTTCGCGAGCAGCCTCGGGACTTCCCACAGCCCCCAGCCACTGCTCCCCTTTCCCTCCCCAGGCAGATGTGGAAAGATTTTCACGCTCCCTGAGCTCGTAAATCAAGAAGGTTTAATCTCCTACATCCAGGAGTCTGTGATGAGAAAATACAGATTCCCCCTCCTCTCCCCCCTAATTTCCACCACTCCCTTCCTCCTGTCTTTCATATTCCCGCACATCGGGGCTGTGTTTGGCTGCCAGCTGTTGCGTTGTGCCGAGTGATTAAACCATGTGGGAGGAACGGGGAAAGGTTTTTATCTGGGCAGTCGTGAGTCTGCAGAACAAGCCCCTTTTTTCTTTAGCTCTCCCCAAGAAGAGGTCAGCTGGAGTGAGGGGTGGTGGAACAGGAGAAAGGTATCGTGCTGCTCCGTGTCCTCCCTGTGTCTGCTCAGTGAGGAGCAGGAGGTGGTGGCACCGCCGTCCAGGTGCTGTATCTTGGGCTGTGGCCATCACGGTGGGGCTGTGCCGGTGATGCTGATTGCTTGCAGTCATTCCGTGCTAGAAGGGTCTTTGAACATGGCTGGTTGGGCTTTGAAGTGACATGAAGGTGAAGGTTTCATATCCTAGCGTGGGTGCCCCGGGGGATCTGGTTTTCGGTTCATTCCACTCTCCCCCTGCTAAACTCCCACACTTCTCCCTCTCCTCGTGAGCTCCTGGATTTCCCAGCATCTGGCCAGCCTCCTCACCCCTCTCGCTCCCCAGGCTCCTGCAGGCTTATGTGGTGTTTGGGCAGCATCTGTTGCTGCGTGGTCGGATGCTGCTCCAACAGTGTCACGGTGAAATATTTACAGCAGGAGATCTGGAAAGCCCTGGGCTGGCCGGGGAGCTGCTTCAGGGGCTGCTTTAGGGAACCTAGGGAAACTCCCATCCCAGCACGGGGAGGAGCAGGTTCCCTGGGTGGGATGACCTTGCTGGGAAGAGCACACCTGAAATGCGTGCTTGAACCTCGGCCAAATTCAGTGCTTGTTTGGGCTGAACCTCCCTCTGGGGTGCTCCCGCTGCTGACGATGCGGGGATGTCTGTGCCCTGATTGTCAGAGCACTGTTTAATTTCCTGCAGTGGGATGGGATGAGCGTAATCCCTGGGAGCACAAAGCCTGGTGGCGCTGAGCAGCAGTCGAGGGGATGTTGTCTCCTGGGTACCATGACCTGACCATCCCTTTGTGGGCAGAGGGGGAAATCACTTCTCCTACGGGGAAATTGGGAAGAGGAGCCCCAGCTGTGGGCACATCTGGCCCAGACGAGTCACCTCTGTGTTTGCTGCTGCCAGGGCTCTACCAGCCACCATGAGGGAAGCAAGGAGGCTTCGGAGGTCGGCAGGGCGGAGGTGAAAGGCAGGAAGTCCTCAAGCCATGGCAGCAGCCACAAGGGGAAGAAAACCGGCAGCGGGAAAAGGTCCGTCGGCCTTCGCACACATGC
>NW_010392921.1:12016-12227 GCF_000710305.1 Buceros rhinoceros silvestris
GCCACAAGGGGAAGAAGACAGGCAGCGGGAAAAGCTCCGTCGGCTTCAGCTCAGCTACATCCAGCGGGTCCTTCCAGCCTGCAGGTAAGGGGTGAGGGAGAGGCAAGAGAGGAGGGGAGGCGGGGGGTGATGAATTGCTTTGCTCCTCTTTGCTCTCCGTGGGGCTGTAAAGATGACCCGTCACCAGCCAGTGCCCTGGAACTTTGCTGGC
>NW_010392921.1:12323-12841 GCF_000710305.1 Buceros rhinoceros silvestris
GCGTAGAGATTGCCCCATCCCCCAGCCAGTGCCCTGTAACGTTGCTGGCGGCTGTTTCTTCAACCACCGGAAGAGAAAGAGCCGGAGGGGTGCTGTGGCCCCGCTGCCGGGCAGGCTGCTGCCCTGCCAGGGAAAAGGGATCCAGGCGTCTGAGCGGAGGGAGGGCGGAGGGGACACCGCGCCGGCGGTGTGGGCAGAGCTGTCCTCTCCTCCCCGGGTGGGACTGTCTGCAGCCCTGCTCAAGGAGCACTGGGGAAGGGACCTGAGCCAAAACCTGATGTCCTGACCTGAGCTTCGAGTCAAAGCCTTGCAGGGCTCCCACCTGCTCTCACTTTGCTCGGTTCTTCCCCGAGCTGTTTTAACAGCCAGCGTTCATCCCCTGGGACCCTAACCGGGGCTGGAGGGACCGTGGTGACGCGGGGCCTGGGGAGCGGATGCGCACCTTGGGGGGGGATGAAGCTGCTGGTAGCACCTCTCGTGCTTGCCAGGGAGCATCAGAGGCGCAGGCTGGGAGGGGG
>NW_010392921.1:13030-14214 GCF_000710305.1 Buceros rhinoceros silvestris
GCCAGAGGACCTGTGTTGTGACCGCGCTCCTGTTGCCCTGTGGGCTGAGTTCCTGCCACCGTGAGCCCTCCTGATACCCACTTCCCCTCTGCTCCCCCAGGTTCCTCCTGCAGCAGCTTGCAGTGCTCCCAGGACTTTGTGACCTTCCCTAAGCTTGAGCAGGACGACGAGAAGTACCGGAAGCCTGTCTCTTCCTCCTCCTCTTCCCACTGCTCCCCTCTGTATGAAGGCCAGAAGGGGGACATCTTTGAGCAGAAGGTGATCTTCTCAGGCTTTGGGTCCATCATGCGCTTCTCCACCTCTGCCGTGAGCCAGCAGCGAGGCCGTGATGCTTCCCCTGTGGACTATAAGGCATCGAACCCCGTCAGCGGCCCCTCGGTGGGGACCAGTGGGACCAGCAGCAGCAGCAGCAGCAGCCACAAGCGCATGCCGTCCCTCAGCGCCGAGGAGGGAGAGGTCCTGAAGGAAAAGAAGCACAAGGGTAGCAAGAAGAACAAGCATGGGCCTGGCAGGCCAAAAGGGGGCAAAAGCAAAGAGATTTTGGGTGCCCAGCTGGCTGGGTCCACGTCGACTTCCTCGTCACCCTTCTCTGGGGGCTCCCTTGTCAGCTCCAGCATCGGCAACTCTTCACGGTCCTTCAGCCACACGGGGAATCTGCCCAGCCTCAGTGTGGAGTCCCCACTGCTGGGGTCAGGTATGTTCCCCCTTGGGACTCCACGTGTGCTCGGACGGTTCCTCCCAGCTCTGCTGCCTCTCTCCTCACATTTGGCTGGTGTCTGGACCTGCCTGCGAGGTCCAGTCCCTGTAATTCAGTACCAGGAGCTATAAAAGTCCACATCTGAGTGTTTCCATCTTGACCTTCTCCTAGAACCTCCTGGGGGTCAGCTTCTCTGAGCCAGGTGGCGCATCTGAGCTCGGGAGCGTTTCAAACCCTCTTTGCTCCAGTGCGGGAAAACCTCTTGGCTGCCCAGAGCATAATTCCCAAAGTGGGAGAGAGGGACATTCGCAGGCCAAACCAGGACAGCCGCAGTCTGACCCCAAACGAGGGACTCTCCTAAGTGGTTCAAGTTTAACCCCTTCTAAAAGGAAAACCTCTCATCCTGGTCTTACCACGTCCACATCGGGCTGGGAGAAGGGCACAGCAGAGGCTTACAGCCCTCCCCAGCCCGAGGGGACGAGGGCAG
>NW_010392921.1:14374-14728 GCF_000710305.1 Buceros rhinoceros silvestris
CCAGGACAGGCGGCAGGAAGGGGTTAATGCGGCAGGCAGAGGAGGGGCTGCTCAGGGCTGAGGTTTGACACTGTTCTGGCAGCAGAACTTGTCATCGGTCTATTGTGGGTTGTTTGCAGATGCTCCAATTTAGGTCAGATTGCAGAGGGGGGGAGGTATAATTCTGTTGTGGGCGCTAGGAGGCCCCGGCCCATTTGTCTGCACGCCCGGGAGGGGAGCGGAGGGAAGAGGAGCGGAGCTGCAGCCAGTGATGCAACTGCCGTCATCATAACCCCAGGCCAGGTCTTTTTGTCTCCCCCCTGGAACAACAAAGAGGAGGAGGCTGCCAGGCCCTGCTCTCCTGCCTGCTCCTGC
>NW_010392921.1:14855-15835 GCF_000710305.1 Buceros rhinoceros silvestris
CTCCTGCTCCTGCTCCTGCTCCTGCTCCTGCTCCTCTCCTGCTCCTGCTCCTGCTCCTGCTCCTGCTCCTCTCCTGCTCCTTCTCCTGCTCCTGCTCCTGCTCCTGCTCCTGCTCCTGCTCCTCTCCTGCTCCTTCTCATGCTCCTGCTCCTGCTCCTGCTCCTGCTCCTGCTCCTCTCCTGCCGGGAGATGCTGGTAGAGCTCGGTAGGACCTGGCTTTGGGCACTGCCTGCCCATGCCCCACCATGGTCCCTGTGCCCCACCATGGTCCCTGGGCATCACGGTGGTCCCTGGACGTCACGGAAAGGGACAGGTTAGCTCAGCAAGAGTGTGGTCTCCTCACTCGCACAGGCAGCAGAGAGTGGGACTCCTGAGTCCACTACCCGCCCTCTGCCACTGACTCGTACCTTCGGTGAGTCGCTTTACGCCGCGGTTTCTCTCTCGGATTGTGTCGGGGTGCGAGGAGCGAACAAGAAGGGGGCAGGGGTAAGGTTGTAGATCCCTTCTGATAGAAGGATTGTGGACTGTGACCCCCTCCGCCGTGTGCCAGGCCAGGAGATGCTGCAGTGCGTGTGACGCTTGGCCGTGGTGCCACCCTCCCTTGCTGAGACGAAGCTCTGCAGAAACCCAGCTGCTTCCAGGCCGTGGGAGGGGACGCGGCGCTCTAACACACCTCTCCCCCTCGCAGGGATCTACACCAGTAACAAGGACCCCATTTCCCACGGGGGTGGGGTGCTGCGGGCTGTGTGCAGTACCCCCCTCTCCTCCAGCCTGCTGGCACACCAGGGTACGTCGTCTCTCCCACAGCTCAACCGGTCTCCCTTTGCTAGCACCATCCCAGCCTCCTCCTCCTCGGTCTCCACCACGCAGGTAAGAGCGTCAGGCTGAGAGAGGCCGGTTTGAGGGCGCAGAGGAGCTGGGTTTGCCGCTGGGGCACGGTGACGGTCTGGAGGGGAGCTGCCAGCCGCAGAGGCGGCAGG
>NW_010392921.1:16265-16959 GCF_000710305.1 Buceros rhinoceros silvestris
CCTGCTTCCAGCAGCAGCCCCACCTCCAGTCCACAGCACAGGGGACCTGCGGGAGATGACCCAGCAGACAGAGCCTGTCCTTTGCCGGGAGCTCCCTGCGAGAGGTCGTTTTTGGGGAGGAGACAGTTAGTTTTAGAGCCTCGCTGTTCACATGGCTCATTCAGACCTCTTGGCTCTGAGACGGGGCTGGGAAGATTTCAACTGTCTAGTGAGACTTCCAAGAAGATATTTTTAACACTCTCTCATGAGGAAGCTGGGTTCAGGAGTCAGGGAGAGATGGAATAACGAAGTTCTCCTCTTGCGATTTTGAGAAGTCATTTCTCTCTCTCCCTCCTTGTTGTGCCGTGTAGGTGTTCTCACTGGCGGGCTCAACGTTCAGCCTCCCTTCCTCACACATTTTCGGAAGCCCCCTCACATCTGGGCTATCAATCAACCCACTCTTAAATCAGTCGGAAAGCAGCCGGGCAGGTACGTGAACCAGAAGGTATGTGCGATCCGACCTCCAACGGGGTCTCCCTGGAAGAGTCGAGACAGCCGCCCCCGTAGCTCTGCAGCCGCCCTCCCTGCTTGCCCCCATCCCGCGCGCGAGAGCCGGGGCTGGGACAGGGGGACAGCGGCTTTTTCCCTGAGCTGGAGGTGCTTGTCTTTGCCTGAGCAAAGCGCTGGCCGCGATCCTCTGAAAGCACGTCTGGCG
>NW_010392922.1:0-291 GCF_000710305.1 Buceros rhinoceros silvestris
GGTCACCCAGGCCACCAGGTCCTGCGCGGAGGAGACCGTGTCTATCAGTAGGGCACATGGCACAGCAGGACTCCCCCACAAGTGCTGGTGGGTGCTGCCAGTCCCCCTGCTGTGATACCCATCTGGCTCCATCCCCATGTACCCGGGGTGTCACCTGGTTCTCGATGTTCTCGTCATTGCGGAGGAAGCTCTCAAAGCTGACCGGGGGCTCCCAGGGCTCGTTCTGGGTGTAGATGCTGCTGCTGGTGAGCTCATTCTCATGGTGCCGCGTCACGGCCAGGTGATACCTGT
>NW_010392923.1:0-384 GCF_000710305.1 Buceros rhinoceros silvestris
ACCCCCCCCGCCGCGGCTCGGCAGCCCTGGGTCTAGGGTGGGAAGAGGGGAGGCAGAGACGGTGAGGGGGTGGAAGACTGAAGTAATGATAGACAGTTATCCACCAGAGCACGGACCGAGGGAGGGATCTCCTCTACCCTCCAGGCCCTCCGGCTCCGGGGTTTCTCGGCTTGCACAGTGTCAGGAGATTTTCCCGCAGGGGCCAGGAAAAAAAAAACCCACAATCGTTTAAATAAAGACAAATATGTCTCCTGATTTCCCAAGAGCCTAACAAATGCGAGACAATAAAACAGAGCCAGGGATCGCGGCGAAGGGGTACCGGGCTCTCCGGGGAGCAGCAGTTTGCTCCATTTAATGCTTTAGTTAAACCTGCCGCACTCCCAG
>NW_010392924.1:0-210 GCF_000710305.1 Buceros rhinoceros silvestris
AGGTCCTGAGGCCGCCCCGTTGTAGCAGCCCGCGCAGCCTTCAGCCGCTGCGGGCTCTGCCTCCCCAGGGCTGCGCGTCCCTCGTCCCCTGGGGACGGCTCGTCCCTGGCTTCCCCCGTCATTCGCGTCATTGCTGCCGTCCAGCCAAGGTCTCGCCCTGCTCTCACCCCGTCCTGTGGAACAGTCTGCTGATATAGCCATGGGGCTGGA
>NW_010392925.1:0-354 GCF_000710305.1 Buceros rhinoceros silvestris
CATGACAGGGACCTCTCCAAAAAGGTGCCGCAATTCAAGGAAACGTCAAGATTGTTTTGCCCTGGGCAAGCCACCAGCACCCAAACAGAAGGCGAGGAGAGATGCCACAAGGAGGAAGGCAGTGTTTTGCCATCCCCTGGAGAGAGATGGAGCAACAGGGAGACTTTTGGGTGTCCCGCAGTGTTTAAATAAGGTCCTAGGACATATGGTCTGGGCATTTGTCCTGTGGCTGTGCCACGTGTGTAAGAAATTTCAGCAGAGCAGCCAGCACAGCCATACCACACGTGTGTTCTACCGCACTGAGCTCTGAGCATGAACCGGACCCTCTAAAAGCAGAAAAGACATGCCAGGAAA
>NW_010392925.1:2164-2452 GCF_000710305.1 Buceros rhinoceros silvestris
CACAGCAAAACAGTTCACACACCCCCCCCGCTGGGAATCGGCAGAAACGGAAAAGGTTCTACCCATTTTGCAGAAGGAGTCTGTTACTGCTTCAGGGAAATAGCAGGTCACAGATGTGGCTTTCTCTCCTCGATAAAGGTTTCCTGTGCTGGGGTGTAAGATTCAAGAGTCCTGCGTGGCATATTTGAGAAAGCCGCAGCACGGACAAGATAGAGAGGACAGTAGATAGAGCAGAGGGGAAAACAAGATGTCGTCGGATCTCTCAACACGCCTCCTTTTATGACTTCA
>NW_010392926.1:0-1294 GCF_000710305.1 Buceros rhinoceros silvestris
CCTCCTTCCCAGGGCGCAGCCCCACAGCAGCAACCCCAGCTTCTGCCGGGGGGAGCCTTCGCCTCCCCCGGCTCCTTGCCCTGTTTCAGAGCTCGGTGGTATATGTCTTTCTCCTGGCCCTATCTCAAACCTTGTGTGTGACCTTGGAAAAATCCATCCCTCCCCTCCGCACCTCAGTTTTCCCTGCAAAGGGGTGGGCTGAGCAGGCCTGGTCTGGGGGGGGGGCATAGTGGGGAGAGGTAGTGGAGTTGGGTCCTTGGGTGGGCAGCGCTTCAGAGCCGCAAAAATACTGTTCACAGCAGATGATGCTTGGGAGAATAGCGTGTGTGTTGGGGATTGCCACAGGATCCTTGCAGCACTGAATTAGTAATAATTAATAGGTAACTATTTTGGTAGTTAATAGGATAAGGTAAATGCTTGGATTGTTAGTGCTGTGACAAATTACGCTAATTACAAATAAAGACCTCCTTAGGCAGATTTACAGCCAACGCAGACCCTGTTCTTGTCCTGAAAAGCTGTGCTTGCCTTTTTTTTTTCTTTAAATTTTAATCTGAAATCAGTTGCACAGCTGGCTGGCACATCTGTGGAGCTGGGGGTTAACCGAGGTGCGGGTGGTTGATCCTCGGCAGTGAGTCCTCCCGTGGGGCTCCCCCAGCTCCCCCTTTTACACTGTTTCAAGGCCTTCGTCACCTTGATGCCAGCTGAAGCTTGATCACCCCATCTGTGGGTTTGCTCTCTGCAGCTCCGTGTATTAAGAGGTTTTGTCTCTGGATTGCTTCTTGTTTAGGGGCTCTCAAAACATCCAGGCATGAAGGACTGGAGGGCGTCAGTCCTCGGCCCTGCTGCTCTGGGGAGCAAATGCACCCAGCTGAGCACTTCCAAACTCATCTCAGCTGCAGAGGACACCAGGGTGATGGTTAACTGGGGCTTTGAGCCAGGCTGGTCCCACTGACAGGGCTTGGGTAGAGCTGGGAGGTACAATCCTGGGCTCCTTGGGGAGAGGGGCAGGAGGTGCCCAGGTGACATGGCCATCTGCATGGGGACGAGGGCAGGCTGGTGGCTGAGGGAGATTATGGCTGGTTTGCTTTTAATCCGAGGGGGGATTTGCCTTCAGCGCTGCCAGCAGCTGAGAGGCAGGACACGCCTGGCAGGAAACCTGATTCCTCTGAGGCAGCAGCAGCACTTCTTGCGCCTCAGATGCCACCTAGGAACAGCCACTGGTTTTGGAGACCTGGGCCCCCGAGGGGGCATTTCCCTCTCTCTGCAGACATGGCTTTGGCTGCTTGGCTGCCCA
>NW_010392926.1:1449-1845 GCF_000710305.1 Buceros rhinoceros silvestris
ATCTCCCCTTCCCATCCTGGGGGTCCCATCCCCTCCAGGCAGGGTGCAAATGGGATTAGTTAAGCCCGTACTTCGAAGCAAAGGCTGGAATTTACTTCAGTGGCTCTAATCTCACACTGGCCAAGATGATACCAGGAAGAGCAAGTGGGGCTTGTGGAGCCCACTGCCTGGCTAATGGGGCGAGTCCCCAGCTTCCACTCCCTGTCCCTGGCTGAGGCTGGCACTCAGCTCCCCTGAGGCAAGCAGGAGGGGGGACTGGGAGCAGGGCCCTGCCTGGAAACAGGAGCACAGGGGTTAACCAGGCAGTGACACCCCCAGTCGTGGGGCACAACCCCAGGGTGGTGGCATAGGGAGCAGCCCGGGGAGCTCCTGGGGCTGTGGCGGGGGGGGGGGGCG
>NW_010392926.1:1943-3476 GCF_000710305.1 Buceros rhinoceros silvestris
GGGCTGACGCAGCAGCATCACAGCCAGGGTTTGGCTTCGCCTCCAGCTGCCGCTGGCTCTGGCTGCCCGCTTTAGAGTGTGGAATTAAATAAGCCGCAGTGTGCCAGCTCATGGCATGGCTATGGGACACCCCAGGGCAGAAGCACCCAGCGTCTTTTAACTGACCCAGGCTTCACCGAGGCGATGCTGTGCCCATCACAGCACCCTGTGCCAGCACCAAACCATGGCCATCAGGCTGGGATGAGTGCAGCCCGTGTCAAACCCAGCGCTTCCCTCGCCGGGAACGTGCAGATGGGCTGAGAATGACCTTTTCTATTTTAGCCGCTTTGGAGAGCAGGGCTGTGCCCCAGCCTCTGATGTTCGAGAGCCAGAGGCTGTGTCACCAGAGCCGAGCCAGACCCCAGCAGGGCAGCGATGGCTCAGAGGATGATGCAGGGCATCATGTGCCCAAGCCTTGGGCACAGCCATGGCATGAACCTGGGTCTGTGCCCACAGTGTCCTCGCCTGTCTCGGGGTGTCTGGGCAGGGTGGCATCCCTGGGACTCATGGAGAAAAGGGGTTGAGAGTGTCATCGGCACTGGCTGGTGCCAGGTGTGTCCCATGGGCTGGTGCCGGAGATGTGCCAGGAACCTCAGGCAATTCTGGTTCATCCCTCTTTTCCCACAGCCGCTCTGTGCAGCCCTTCCCACGCACCCTGAAGTTTAAGTTCTCATTCAAGCCCGGCGATGTGACCTTGATGGGCTTTCCTTCCCTGGGGGCAGGCGTTGGTTAAGGATTTATAATTAGCCAATAATGAAGTGGCTGTGGCTGGAAAGGTGCTTCCCTCTCTGCCAGCCAGCGGTGCCCACAGGGTCACTGGCACCCGTTGCTGTGCTCCTGCCAGCGCCCTGGGCTTTGCTCGTGCCTCTGGCTTTCCCAGTGCGGCTCGAGGCTCTTGTTTAATGGCAGAGGTTTTGGAGGACCTTCCCTGGGACAGAGCATGGCCAGTACTGTCCACTGCAAAGGGGGACCCGAAGCCGCTGGGCCATGCATGGGGTGCGCTGGGAGCCTGCAACATCCAAGGGTGCTCCCCACCCTCATCAAGGAGACTGGGTGACAGCAGTGTGGTCCTTGCCTGCTCTGCCCATTCTATGGGACTTCCTAGCACCCACCAAACTGCATCTGGGGCCGTTGTACAGAGCCAGTGCTCCATTTTTCAGCTTTTCCCCATTGCTGGGGTAGCTTTTCTGCAGGTTTAAATATAATTTTTTTTCATCTCCTGCTCCCGCCCCAAGTTGGTGTCAGAAAAAGTTCTGGACGGCCCTGTTGTCCCCCAGCCGTGCTGCTGCAGGCAGCTCCGAAGGCACTTTGCTCTCAAGTTTTTTATTCTTTTACGTGGCTGCGTCCTTCCCTGGGGAGGTGTCTATAAATTATGTACATGGAAAATGGGACCAGAAAGCAGCAGGCATCAATAATTGATGGTCAACGTTTGCTAACGGGCACACTGCATCTGGGCATCTCTGTGTGGCGGGGGGCCCGCGCGAAGCTCGGTGG
>NW_010392926.1:3520-4333 GCF_000710305.1 Buceros rhinoceros silvestris
TGTGCAGCTCTGTGTGGCGGGGGCTCCGCGAGAAGCTGTGTGGCCCTGCTCGACCCTCCTGCCCTGGCATCAGATCTCCCCTCCTCCCCTGTGAGCTTTGGGCTTGGTTTCGGTTTTAAATGCAGTGCTAAAGTCTGATCCAGCCATGGACAGTCGCTGCATCTGCTGGGAGGTACCTGCAGGCTCTGTCTTGAGTTCCTACAAGCAGAGCTGCAGCCCAGGCTTGAGCTCCTTTATCCGCAGACCCCAAAGGTGTGGTTTCAGGGTGTCCCCGGGGGGCTGTGGATGGCTCTGTGCCTTTGGGTTTGGGGTTTTTGCAAGCCGGAGCCCATGCCTGTGGCCGGCGGGGTGCAGGGAACCGTGTCTGTCCTCCACCCGTTGCTTCTCCTGACTCCTGGTGCTTCTGCTCACCCCTTGCTATCCCTGTTCCCCTCCCCCTTTCCCTTCCTTTTCCCTCCTCAAGGAGAAGTCTTCACCTTCCTGTCCCTGGATCTCATGGAGAAGGAACAGGCACCAGTCGGCTCCTGGCCAGGCTGGGAGGAAAATCTCATGTAATTGAGAAGTGCCTGGTCTGGGTGACGGGACAGGCTGGTGTTTTGGCTCTGTGCTTTACCCCACAAGGGAAGAAGGGACACTGGTCATTGCCTGGTGTTCATCAGGGCAATGTGGAGCACTTTCTGGAGGGGTTGCTGACCTCCTGGAGGGTCTGCAGCCCCCCAGCATCCTCTCTCAAGCAGGTGAGCCCTTCCTGGGGCTGAGAACTGACAGATCTTGGTTCGGTTGTGGTTTGTCCCCCTTCCTGCCAGCGGCTGC
>NW_010392926.1:4408-9089 GCF_000710305.1 Buceros rhinoceros silvestris
GTTCGTTGTGCTGTTGGGGTTTGTCCCCCTTCCTGCCAGCGGCTGCAGCAAACCCAGGCAGGTGTCTGGCTGTGGTGTTGCTGCCTGTGACCCTGGGCTGTGGGCAGCAGCAACCCTGCCTGCTTCACGGGCTGCGTGCCTGGCCCACGCTGCCCCTTCCCGGTAGCATCTGGGGGGTATCTGAAAATAGCTGGTGTTCATGCAAAGGATTAGCGCTGCTCTCCTGCGCTGCCATCTCCCCTGCCCGCAGACTGGGATTCGGCCACCCCTGCCTGCTAAGGAATGGTCAAAGGTCGGGGTGACCTTGGGTTGCTCAGGGCGGGCTAGGGCTGGCAGGGATTTCCCGGGCAGGGAAAGGGGAGCCACAGCCAAAGCCCTGCGGTGTCAATCTGCTCCCATTGCATCCTGCTGGATGGAGCAGATGCCGTGGGGCTGGACCCCTGCACTGTTCTCTCCCCGTCCCGGCGCTCTCTGCCCGAGCTCTCAGCTGTGGGCAGGGAGCGGGGGCAAGGCAGGCAGGCAGAAGGCAGCAGGCTTTCCTCTTGTCCAGCTCCCCTTTGCCTCTGCCTGGCTGGGGGCTGGCAGTGCGTAAGCTCAACCCAAAAGGCTCCCAGCATGGTGACCCTGGGGACAAAGCCACCTCTGAGCCATCGATTTGGTGGCTTCGTGCCTCTCCATCGTCTGGCTGAAGCCCTGTCCTCCCCCTCCCTCTGCTCAGGCGCTCTCAGTGTGGTGTTTTTTGTTTTTTTTTTTCCCCCAGGGAGCTACTTTGCCAACCACTTTATCATGGGCGGTGAGAAGTTCGACTCCACGCACCCCGAGGGGTACCTTTTCGGCGAGAACAGCGACCTCAACTTCCTGGGGAACCGGCCCGTGGTGGTGGGCACCGGGGGGACGCATGGGGCTGGGGGTGCACACGGGGCCTGGGCATGCCCCTTCCTGAGAGGGTGGCGACTGCATGACGTGGGCGTGCATGGTATGAGGCTGCTGGCTGTCATCCACCGAAAGGGCAGAGCCACCCAAGTGCATCTGGGTGTCCCAAGTGGATTCTCTGCTGTCTAATATAAGGGTCGGCTATGTGCCTCAGCCTGTCCTTCATCAGGGACTCCTGGCCCTCCTCACACCCTGTCTGGCTGCAGCAACACACTGTTACTGCTGCATCTCTCGCCTCGCTGCCAGACTTGAGCTGCAAGGGGTGAGTAGGTGTGCAAGTGGTTGAGAATGGACTGAGTGACTGCGTGACGTCGGCCTTTGGGTGCTGCTCTCCAGAGTACCCCTGTTGTGGGTCATCAGGCTTTCCTGATCTGCAAGGGTCGCACAAACCATCAGCTTAAAACCATCAGCTGGTGAAGAAGATGCAGAGGGGTGATGGACTGATTCAGCCTGACTCCCTCTTTCTCACTCCCTCTCCAAGAGCTGCTTTTCCTCTCGCCTTTCCCAGCTCAGCCAGGAACCATCTCCCAGCCCAGATGGGTTGGGGGGGGGACACGCCAGCAATGGTGCTGGCATGGTGCGGGGCAGAGTAGCCTGGACAGGAGCAGGAGAAAGTACTCCCCAAGCCCTAGCAAAATTTAAAAAGGGTTGGTGGAGCTGTGGGCACACCAGTGGGTTTTGCGGGGCTGGGTGCTGCCGGCTCCGGCTGGTCTCAGGGCACAGGGAAACCCGGCTGCAGGGAAGGCCCCTGGACCCACGGTCCTGGGGGTGTTTTTTCTGCTCACGGCTTTGGACAGGGAGGAAATGAGAGTGGGGCTGTCCCCATGGCGGGGTTTGGCTGCAGGGGTGAACATCCCCAGCTCCTGAGGGTGCACCGCAGGAGGGTGGCTCAGTATTAACAAAAACAACTAAGGTGAGGAATTAAAAGGCACCAAAGCTTTTCTGTTGAGTCGAGATAAACCTGCCCGGTGCTAATGGCCTGCTCTGCCTTGGGCTGGCGAGGCTGCTGCCTTCTCAGTTTGTGTTTCCTCCTTGAAATCGGCTCTGGCAGCATTTCAGCAGCATTTTAAGGCCCTTCATCAGGGAGTGCCCGCCCCTGGGCTGTGCCCGAGTGGGGATCCCAGCAGAGCCAAGGGCAGGAGCACCTCCCAAAACCCATGAGCATTGGGTGGGCAAGGCCAGCGCCTTTCTCTGCATCCTCTGCACTTCCCCAGAAATGAAAAGTCAGCACTCGGGCTCTCTCCAGCAGCGAGCACTGAGAAATCCTCTTGATTACAGTAAAAGCCTCTAAACTGCCCAGCGAGCAGTTCCCAAGTCAGACGCCCTGACAGCAGAAGCAGCGGGGAAGGTAAAGGAACAGCTTGAAAGCAGCAGATAGAATTAATACAGCATTGCAAACCAAATTGCATTGCTCTGGCTTCGTTACTGATGGCCCTGGGCTGCAGAGCTGTGACCAAGGTCCCCTCTCCCTGGGGACCAGGGGGCATTTTGGGGCTGGGCTTTTGGGTCAGGCCAGTTTGGGGGGCTCAGGGAGGGCCTGGGGAGGATCCCTGTTGTTTCTGGTCCAAGCCTGTGTCCAGGCACTGTTTGGGCATCTCTGATGCCGTCTCCAAGACCTGCCCTGGTGCTTCTTGGCTGCAGTGCTTTTGTGTTCCGGTGTGCTGTGAGAGCCCTGGCGGTGCTGGAAACGCTGGAAGTAGCCAGTGCTTTTTGGTGGGAGATTTATTTTGCGTTCCTTGGGTGCTGAGGGCCAGGAGGTGTGTGTAAAATTGTGTCCCAAATCCTCTCTGAGCCAAGCACCTTGGCTGAGCTATTACCAGCGCTGCCAGAGCAGAGATGTGCAGGGTGCCCAGAGGCTGTGCAGGTTCTCCCCTCCTCAGATACGGGATAATCTGGATTTTCCAGCTCAGGACTGGTTCCTGAGGGGCTGGGAAGGGCGGTGTGGGTTGAAGTAGCTGCCACCACTCTGGGACACCTCTGCAGGGGCTGAGGAGCAGAGATGCTGCTTGGCTGCACCTGGAGAGCCTGGGGTGTGCCAGGGAAGCCAGGGGCTGTTGAAGCGTGCAGCTGGATTTCCCTGCCCACGCTAACCTGCCTGGGTCTGCTTGTAGAAAAAACCCAGAAATATATTTTTGAGGGTTATTTTTTTTTGCTTTAACAGAAGCCAGCCTGGCCGAAATGTTGCTACAGATGCATGGACAGTGTTTTTAAATGGGTAACGGTTGCAGTGAGGTTTGTTTTTCAGCTTGATTTAAATCGAGGAGATGCAAAAAGAGCCTTAACCAGCTCCTTTCTGATGTGCAAATCTGGTTTGCAAAATTTCATTAAAAATAAAGAAAACCCCAATCCCCCCCCAAAAGAGCCTAGTAGTGGGCGTGAAAGAACCCAACCACAACGGCAAAGCTGTTTCTGCACCAAGAAATTTGCCTGCTGCTCTTCCCCATCCTGCCCAGCCCAACGGCCCCACAGGGCTGCACCCAGGGGACCCGGGCACCCCTTCTCCCCCAACACCCACCCAGGGTTCTGCCTCAGGAAGGAGCTTGCACCCATGGGTGCTCTGGCTGCTGGGTGAGTGCTGTTGCTTGCCAGAGGCCGGTTTGGGTATGGCTGGGCTGGGCACGGCACAAAGGAGCCAGCCTGGATTGCTTCATCCATTTAAACGGCAGAGGATGTGTCATGACAAGGCGTGTCATGACAGGGCTTGACTCCAGCTGGAGGCCATTTCTCACTCACTCCCTTCCAGCTGCAGTGGACGATTCTGCAGGTGCCTCTTTAGTGCTCGTGACTCATTAAGAAGTTCAATAACTACAGGTTAATGACTCGGCAGCCCTTCTGCCCTCATGGAGGGGAGGAATGGGGAGCAATTCCAATATGGATTCATCTTCAAAGCACCCAGTGCCATCAGCCATGCTGGGTCCAGCCCAGCCTTCAGCCCGCCTTTTGATGCCACTGGTGGGGCCAGAGCCATGGGTCAGTGGGATACAGGGGAGTGGTGGCTGGCTGGCAGAGGAGGGATGGGGCAGGCTCTGCGTGGGTCCCCAGCCAGGGCAGTTGTGCAGCCTTATCCATCCTGCTCTGGAGCACTTTGGGGACAGGGGAGGAGACAATGGCTTTCCCACTCAAGGGTGCCAGGGACATGGGAGCTGGGCACCTGGCTCCCCACAGGGCATCCCCAAGTGCCACCTGCAGTTCAGTCTTGTCCCCTCGGTATGGGGGTGACAGCACACCAATGAGCCAGGTTTTGATCCCGGCATAAGACTGTGTCCCTCCATCGCGTGTTTGCGTCATGCCCCCCAGGGTGGGGTGGGAGGAGGGGGAGCGCTGGTCCCTTCCTGGGGCTCAAATTACCTGGGAGTTAAGAGGGGGGAGATGGGTCCTGCATTCCTTCCCTGGTGTCCTCTGTCTCCCTTGGGGGGCTGCAGTGCCAAGGAGAGGGTGTCCCCTCTCCTCAGCAAGCCCTGTAGCCCCCACAGTGGCTGCAGGTGGGCAGGGAAGGCACGGTCACCTTGAAGGATGGCTTGGCACCTCTCCCTCATAGCACTGCTGCCTGTCTGGTCCTTCCTGGTTGCCCCATAGCTCCTTGCTCCAGGAACAGGGCTGGCAGAGACCTCGGCACCCAAATCCCACCCATCCTCAGGAGAACTCAGGGATATTGGTGCCTGTTTCTTGGCTGGCGAGCAGGGAGGGAGCTCCAGCCAAGTCCCAGTGGGAGCTGCAGGGGCTCAGCACCCCTCCAGATGCACAGCCC
>NW_010392926.1:9172-9616 GCF_000710305.1 Buceros rhinoceros silvestris
GGAGCCCCAGCCAAGTCCCAGTGGGAGCTGCAGGTGCTCAGCACCCATCCAGATGCACAGCCCACCCCAGGTCCCAGCATTGTATGGAGCGTCATGTTGGGGCTGGGTCACTGGGGGGTTCCGGCGACAAAGGTCTGCATGCGTGCGTCTGCCTTCACTGGTGTCTCTCTCGTCCTAGTTCCCTTATGCTGCTCCACCTCCTCAGGAACCTGTGAAGACCCTCAGGAGCTTAATCAACATCCGCAAGGACACCCTGCGCCTTGTCAAGTGAGTCCTGTGGCGGGGGGAACGGGGCCGGGGGTGGTGTCTCTCTCGTCCTAGTTCCCTTATGCTGCTCCACCTCCTCAGGAACCTGTGAAGACCCTCAGGAGCTTAATCAACATCCGCAAGGACACCCTGCGCCTTGTCAAGTGAGTCCTGTGGCGGGGGGAACGGGGCCGGGGG
>NW_010392926.1:9736-13815 GCF_000710305.1 Buceros rhinoceros silvestris
CACGAGCCACGGGGAGGGAAGGGTCTGGCTGGATGCTCCCAGGGGATGCTGAGCACAGGATGCTGTCCTCTCGGCATGGGCGGGTAGAGGGGATGAGCCCTTGCTGTCTAAATGTACCCCGTCTCCTCCTGGCACGGGTGAGCTTCCCGCACGCGGGCGCTGGCTGCACTGCAGGATTAAAGGAGCTTAGTGCTGCCTTTGAAGTGCTTTGCTGTTTCTGCCTCCCCGGCTGTCCAAAGGCTTTGGTGGAGGGAAGATGGGGATTGCAACGGGCCAGGGGATTCGGGATTAAGGCTGAAATCTGCCTGCGGCACTTCTCAGTCTGCAGGCTTGTCCTTGGGCATGGTGGGCCCTCCTGTCATGCCTCAGTTTCTCCTCATGGAGGGAGCAGCCCTCTTTGGGGGCTTTGATACCGAGGGGAACCTCACACTGGGGTGGCCATCTCTGCTGGGGGACGGTCCTGGGGCACCCTGAGCCTTCCCTGAGGGGTGCTCATCTCCCAGACCCTCTGTGCTCCCCAGGTGCTCGGAGGAGGTGAAGACCCCTGGGGAGGAAGTCAGCAAAGCCAAGGTGCACTACAACGTGGAGTTCACCTTCGACACGGACACCCGTGTGGCCATAACCATCTACTACCAGGCGAGCGAGGAGTTTCACAACGGGGTGGCGAGGTGAGGACCCCCAGCCTGGCGTGTTCATGTGCCCTCCCAGCCTGGCCTGTGTCCCCCCAAGCCCAGTGTTTCTTCCTGGCTGGGGTTGTGGGGCTCTTCTCCCCAGAGCAGCTGCCCTCCTTGGGGCAAGAGGCAGCAGCTGGTAGTGCTGAGGTTGGAGAGGGCTTCCTCACCTCCTCCGGGTGCCACCGCCAGGTCCCATGAGCCCCTGCTGCCTCCTTCCCCATTCCATCCTGCTCTCTCTTCTTACCTCCGGCTCAGAGCTGAGACCAGGAGGAATCATTGCCCCTCCCAGTCCTCACTAGGTTGGCTGCAGGGTTGTCCCTGTCCCCTCCTGTCCTGTGTTGGCTGCCCTGGGGTTATTTTAGCCTTCTGGATTATTTTAGCCCTTTTTAGGGCTTCTTGCCTCATCTTCAAGAGGCATCCAAGAAGAGAGGGGAAGCGTGACCCCTCTCTCTCCCATCTTCCTGGCATCCCCATGAGCTGGGGGGACTGGAAAGAGCGTGGGCACACAGCAATGCCCCTGATTCTGTCCTCTCTCCATGGGACAGCTACATCCCCAGGGACAACAGCTTGCAGTCGGAGACGGTGCACTACAAGCGCGGGGTGTGCCAGCAGTTCTGCGTGCCCTCCCACACCGTCGACCCGTCCGAGTGGAGTGAGGAGGAGGTGGGTCCCACTGGGCATCAACCGTGGCGCCGGGTACAGTTATGGACATGGGACAAAGCCTCCATCACTGTTCTGTCTCACCAAGCCTCTCCTCCTGTCTCCCTCCAGCTGGGCTTTGACCTGGACCGGGAGGTGTACCCGATGGTGGTGCATGCGGTGGTGGATGAAGGAGAGGGTGAGGAGGGGGTTCCTTGCTGGGTTGGGCTTGCCCAGTTGCTGGCACTGTGGTGCCAGCCCTTGCACCAAGCAGGCAGACTCCTGCTTCTCCCTGCTGCTGCCATGGCCCGGTGTGTCCCCTGAGTCCTGCCTGTCTCTGTGTGTCTTGCAGAGCACACCGGGCACTGCCATGTGCTGCTGGCCACCTTTGAGAAGGTAAGTGCCCAGCTGGGACTGTCCTTCTTGCCCACCAGGTGCTAGAGCCTGGAGAAACTCTGTGAGCTTGGGATGGTGCTGCTGGGCTGGGGCTCTTTTGGGGCTGCTTCTGCAATTCTGGGAATTTCTGAATCCTTGATTTTAAGCACTCTCTTTGGAGGCATTTGGTCCCAACTCCATCTTCCTCACCCCAACAAGTCTCCAGCCTTGTGGTGTGACATCCCACACCTGCCTGGTACCGGGATGTTGCGAGTGAGGAGGAAGCTGTGACAGCTACACGGTGGGTGGGTGCTTGAGCACAGCAGGCCCTGGGGTGCACAGTCCCCATGTCCACCCATGCACTCTTCTCCCTCCAGCACAGTGATGGCACCTTCTGCGTGAAGCCCCTCAAGCAGAAGCAAGTGGTGAGTGTCTGGGTGTCCTTGTGGGCAGGGCAGTGAGGGGCTTTTGGGGAGCAGCAAACTCCAGTGCAGGCAGCAGCCTGTCCCTGCCCTGCTCCCCCCTCCAACCCTTTTTGAGTGTGATTTCGAGTGCATTGATGCAAAGAGAAACGCTGGACATTGGGGCGAGGAGGGCTGGGAGCTGGGGTGGGAGGAGGGCACTTGTCTCTGCTCCTCATCCCTTTCCTGCGGGGTTACAGGTGGATGGTGTGAGCTACCTTCTGCAGGAGATCTACGGCATCGAGAACAAGTACAACACACAAGACTCCAAGGTACACGCCGGCATCCCCCAGCGTCCATCCCATGCAACTTCCCTCATCCCTTCTTCCCTTCCCCTAGCACAGTCCCAGCACTAAAACGTGCTCAGGGCAAGAGCTGGCAGCACAGCACCGAGCTGCCGGGGTGTGCAGGTGTGTGGGGACACTTTGTGTTGGCATCAAAGTTGCTGGAGGCAGAAAGCTGAAAGATTGAGCCCTTTTCCCCCCATCCTTTGTGGTCCCTTGGGAGAGTGGTGGATCTTGCTGGATTAGTTGGGGACAGTGGGACTCAAAGTGTGGGACACACCTCCCCCTCTGCTATATATATTTATGTGTAAATGTTGGGGTGAAGGCTGTGTCCCTCCATGGGGTGCCTGATGCCTCTGGCCTCATCGCCCAGTGTCCAGGAAGGGAGGGGTAAGCTCCCAGGGCTGTATTTGAAGAGCAGGCAGCTCAGGGACACAGACAAGACCCTGCAGTGAGCTCTCGGGGCACCCAGCTCGTATTTGAAGCCACCCCTCCTCATGCCACATGGGCTGGGGACCCTGAGACCAAGCGGTTCCCATATCTCCCATGGGGCAGGTGGCTGAGGACGAGGTGAGCGATAACAGCGCCGAGTGCGTCGTCTGCCTCTCGGACATCCGTGACACCCTCATCCTGCCTTGCCGCCACCTCTGCCTCTGCAACACCTGCGCCGACACCCTGCGCTACCAGGCCAACAACTGCCCCATCTGCAGGCTGCGTGAGTATGTGCCCAGGAAACGAGGTCATCTTCCTCCCTCCTGGGCTCCCGTTGAGTCCGTACAGGCTGTGAGAGGGAGCACGTGTTTCATATACTGCACCCTAAGGGCCGGGGGGCTGGCAGCTCTCGGGGCAGGAGGAGTCTGGTGTCTTGGGGTGGGAGGGGTTGGCATCTCCCATCCTCGGGTCCCTCCAGGTCCCTCCCCTCCATGCAGTGATGCGGGGATCCCCCTTCTGAGAAATGGGCTGGCATTTTGAGGGGTGGGGTGTCTCCTTTTGTTGCCCAGTTTTCACCCCACCATTCATCCCTGCTGCTGCAGCTTTCCGAGCCTTGCTTCAAATCCGAGCCATGAGGAAGAAGCTGGGCCCCCTCTCGCCCACCAGCTTCAACCCCATCATAGCCTCGCAGACCTCCGACTCCGAGGAGCACTCGGTCAGTGCCTGGCTGAGCCCAGCCCGCCCAGCAACTGTGGGACACCTGCACCCTCCACCTGACTGGGGAGGTTTGGGGACACGTGTTCTTCCCAGAGCCAGGATTTATTTACTTAATGCAAGTTTGATACTGCAAAAAACCAGGCTTTTGATTGGGTAGAAAGACGGTGAATTTGAGACTTGCATTTATGCAGGTAGTTTGTCCGTTCTTTGGGGTTTGGCTTCTCCCTGGAGCATCCTGATCCTGCCAGGAGCTGGGGTGGGGAATGGGGGACAGTGAAATGGCCCGGGGGGGACTCTCACTGCGTCTCACCCTTCTCCCCAGTCCTCAGAGAACATCCCCCCGGGCTACGAGGTGGTGTCGCTGCTGGAGGCCCTCAATGGGCCGCTGATGCCCTCGCCGGCCACCCTGCCGCTGCGTGCACTGGGAGAACCCCCGGGCGTGGGGACCCTGCCCTCCTATGGCAGGGGTGGCCCCCTGCACCCGCCGCGGTGCCCAC
>NW_010392926.1:13878-14982 GCF_000710305.1 Buceros rhinoceros silvestris
CCTGCCCTCCTATGGCAGCGATGGCCCCCTGCACCCGCTGCGGGCCCTCTCGCCCCTGGAGCATCTCCCTGACTGTGGTCCTCCAGGGCTCAAGCTGAAGAAGAGCCTCTCTAAGTGAGTACTGGGGCGGGCGCAGCGCTTTGGATAGGGGTTCAGGGAGGTCAGGGAGCTGTGGGCAAGGGTGAAGCTCTCTGCTTTGTCCCCTCTGGCTAGGTCTGTCTCACAGAATTCCTCCATCCTGCCTGAAGAGGAGGATGAGAAGTCGTGCACTGAGTCGGAGCTGAGGGTGTCCAGGAGATCCCCAGCCCGGTGCGAGGAGGTGGGAACTCTCCGAAACATGCTGGCGATGAGCTGAGGCACAGGGGGCGGGCAGCAGGTTTTGGGGAGAGGGTCTGACTGGTGTTTGCCCCTCCTGGGTTTTCCGCCATCCATAAGGATGCCTGGGGGAGACAGATCCATCCCTGCCAAATATCCCCCATCCCATCCCCACCATGGGTTCTTCTTCCAGGAATGCGGCGCGACGCCAGAGAGTGAAAACCTCACCCTGTCGTCATCGGGAGCCATCGACCAGTCCTCGTGCACTGGGACCCCCCTCTCCTCCACCATCTCGTCCCCAGAAGGTACGGCATGGTGGGGCTCAGTGCTGTTGGTATGGCAGGAGAGCAGCATTGTGGTCTCGGGTCCATCCTGCTGTGGGAGGATGTGGAGTGGGTTTGCATGACCCCTTCCTACCCTGTCATGGACATTGCATGAAGTTCTGAGGGTGCCACCTCCGCTTCATCAGCCATAAACCCAGAGAAGGTGGGCTGTGAGCCCCAGGGACTCACTGCCAGCACCCTTCCACCATCGCATGTCGGTGGCACGTAGCGGGTCCTTGCTCTGTGCCCCGCTCCTCCTCGTTAGCCCCATTTGCAATTAGCGGGTGCTGTGCCGTGACTCGCACCAGCGAGTTCACTGCCAGCCCCCTTACACCATCGCATGTCGGTGGCACGTAGCGGGTCCTTGCTCTGTGCCCCGCTCCTCCTCGTTAGCCCCATTTGCAATTAGCGGGTGCTGTGCCGTGACTCGCACCAGCGAGTCCCGCAGCCCCGCTCAGCCCCCGCT
>NW_010392926.1:15242-15924 GCF_000710305.1 Buceros rhinoceros silvestris
CGCCCCCCCCCCCCCGCGGCTGCCAGCGCCACAGCCTCTGATGGAGAGGTAGGGGCTGGGGGGGGTTGTTGATGGTGCCCATCACCCTCAGGCTTGAGAGCTTCCCCATGGGATGTAGCTCCTCCTTCAAACCCACCAGCACCAGACTGTTTTTTATTTTTCCTTTCATCTTTTCCACCTTCTTCCTGCAGTCGACGCCCGTGGAGTCCCCAGATATAAACTTCATCAGCATCTCAGCCGAGGAGTGTGATGCCGAGGTAACCGCAACTGCCCCGTGTGGGGCGGGCAGCCACAGTGCCACCAGCACGGGGGGGACCCCACGTGTGCCCAGCTCCATGTGCCTGTGGAGGGGGAAGCTGGGTGGCCAGAACCACGCTCCCCCAGGGCTGGGATGGGGAAGGGGTTGCCTTGGGGATGGATGGGGTAGTGGGGCTGTCCCCTATCCAGGATCATCTTCCTGTTCCATGGACCCAGGAGCCAGGGATATTCTCCCAAAGGGACCAAGGGACAGCCAAGGGGCTGCTAACGCTTGTTGCCTCTCGCCGTCACAGGGCAACGACATGCTGGAGGATGAGGATGCCTCTCCCACGCAGGAAGACGGTAAAAGGCCCCGGGTTGTCCACTCGCTTTCAGTTCTCTGTCACTGGTGGGCAGCCGAGTGAGCGGCAGGGGGTGTGGTGTC
>NW_010392926.1:15974-17292 GCF_000710305.1 Buceros rhinoceros silvestris
TCCGTGTCGCTGGGGGCCAGCCGAGTGAGCGGCAGGTGCTGTGCTGTCCCCAGCTGCCATCAGGAAGAGCCCTGGGTGACTCCACGGGTACCGGGGCTGGAAAGCATCTGTCACAGCGGGGCCACCCACGGGTGGGTTTAACTCCAGTGGGTGGGCGAAGCCAGCTGGCCATGGGGACCCCGGTGAGTGCAGTGTGGGGTGTGAAACAGGCGACCGCTGGTGTGCGGGATCCGATGGTGTTTCCAGTGGGCCAAGTGGGAAAGAGGCTTCTCTGTGTTTTTCTTCTCACCAAGAAGGTCTTTTCTTACATCTCTGAAAATCTCCTCCTCGAGGACCCCTGTCTGGGGTAGAAAGGGGTCTTTGCCGTAGAAAGGGGCTGCAAAACTTTTCCCTTTGGGATGCTTTCCTCATTTTTTTTGGCCTGTCCGCAATGTGCTTTAGCCAAGGAAAGGCATGGTCACCCTGTGCCATTGGTCACCAGACCACCTTGGGTTTCTTCTGGGCGATAGGGAGGGCCCCAGTGTGCCCCCTCCCATGTTTGCAAGTCTCTGGTTAGCAAAAATATGCCCAAACTGTTCCCCCAACCAAGCTGGACACTTGGCCAAGCTGGAAAGCAGGAACACCCATCCCCAAAATGTGCCCTCTGCCCTTCAGGGAAGCTCATGCTGATGGGGAGAGTGAAATAGGACAACTGGGGAGTAATCGGGGACTGTGGGGGACATCCATGGGCCTCCCCACAACTTTGGGAGCAGAACAGCCTTTCTCCTTGGGACACAGTCCCCTGCCTGTCCTCAGCGGGGGCTATTGGCTTATTTGGGAACATCCCTCCTGTGCTTAGCCTCCTGCATCTCCTGATGGATGCAGGTAAGAACCCGGGGGCTGATCTCTCGTATGCGTGACACGAAGAAGCAGAGTTACCTCCCTCAGCCCCAAAAGCCTCCAGCCCCCTGCAAAGCTTGGCTACAGCTTCTTTTGCCCCACGCATCCAGTTGCTGCCTCCTCCCGGCATCCCCGCGGCTCTGGCGCACGTGCTGATGGGGCCGGAGAGGCTCCAGGGGGAGGTGATGGGTGCCACCACGGCCCAGCTCTACCACCTGGGGACTGCTCAGCCATACTGGGGGGAAGGTTTGGTTGAACACCGGGCAGGGCAGGCAGTGGAGGAGCAGGTTCATGTGTGCCGGTGCCCATCGCTGCATCGTTGCTGTTTCGCTGCCCTCCGATGTGGCCAGGGCAAGCAAAGGATGGGCCCAGGCGTTATTGTCTGCTCCTCACCCGCTTCCCTCTAGATGAATCATTTTTATCTCTATTTTCTTTTGGA
>NW_010392926.1:17446-17695 GCF_000710305.1 Buceros rhinoceros silvestris
CCCCAAAAAAGGCAACGGCCAGCCCCAGCGCCGAGCCGCGGCGTTAACTGCCTTAACTCCCTTCCAGGCCCGAGGACAGGCACTTTCCTCGGTCTGAGGTGTGACAATAACAATGACTTGGGCATCGCACACGTGAAAGCGCTGGACAATAAACTGTGCTCTGAGGCCTGCTTACCTGGTGAGTGGCCGTTTGCTGAACATGAACTTGGGGTGGGGGGGGACAGTTCCACCCTTCCCTGCATCACCCCA
>NW_010392927.1:0-349 GCF_000710305.1 Buceros rhinoceros silvestris
CTTGTAACGCCGAGCGTGAGCGGCGGCGACAAAAGGCGTTTGTCGCGGTGAAGAGAGCGGGAGCCTGTGAATTGAGCACAGAAAACAAAGAAGCAGCGGCTGGGGGGGGGTTACTTTAACCAAAGTTAAGCAAGGGTGCAACTCTGAAAAAAAAAAAATGAAGATGGTACCAAAACCGCCAGAAACATCCTTTTCCATCTGCCCAGCTACTGAATGATTGACCAAACGCCCCGTATCAATGATAAAACCATTTTCACTGAATGAAAAACCAGTAAAATCCAGCTAAAGTGGTTGGAAAGGCAGCAGCGGTTTGACCTCCATCTGACAAAAAAAACCCTTCCCGCTGCTG
>NW_010392927.1:542-901 GCF_000710305.1 Buceros rhinoceros silvestris
TCTGCAACCTGACTGCGGTGCCGTAATTCCACCAGCACCTTGAGAACCGTCTAGAAAACACCCGTTGTCGGGGGCGGGGAGGAACAAAGGCCACGCTTCAAAAATGTTGCATAATAGATCCTGAACCAAGTCATAAAGCACCAACAGAAAGAAAAAAACCTCCCATGGCCGTGCCAAGCATGTTCTTCAAATCTTTTAACGTGATTTGGAGGCGGCACCTCCAAATAGGTGCCTGTTTCGACGCCGTTCAGTTTTCTCCCAAGCAGAACATCTGGAGAGGGAGGATAAAAGGGCACAAACCTCCCAAGAGCAACGGTGGCTTTAGGGGCAGCCGCGTCCCAGGGGCCAGACGGGTTGGA
>NW_010392928.1:0-4340 GCF_000710305.1 Buceros rhinoceros silvestris
GCGGGAGGGGCTCACGACCCAGTCATCTAGTGTGGAAAAGGTCTAATTTGTTCAGAAACCTGAGAGCTGGCAGGCGTGCCGGGGTTGATGCCGATCTTGGCCGGCGTGACAGGACAAGGAGTGGTTTGGACGTGTCACCCCTCCCGTTTTCCCCAGCTGTAGTTTCTGCCTCGGATCGTCCATCCACCATGGCCGTTACACAGGTTTTGGTATTTCATGCTTTACTATGCATGAGTCGGTCCTTGTGAGAGCATTTGCTGACTGACTGTTACCTGCATAAAGTAACTAAAGTGTTAAAACAGTTCATTTAATTTCACAGGCACCAGTCCCTTGGGAAATAAACATCAAAGTTAAGATTTAACTTTCCAGCTGTTAACCTCTCCGGCCAGCCTCCCCTTTTCTTCCCACCTGCTTACAGGCTCAGGCTGAGGTTACACACTGGGTCGCAGTGGAGTGTCCAGGCCAGGTTAACTGCTCACACCTGGCCATTGACTCCTGCCCCTGCTCTTGGTTGTCCGAGCAGTGCTGACATCAGCACCTGCATGACTGTGTAGCTCAACACTGAACAGATCCAGCTGAAAGGTAGTGCACACCCCCAAAAACCCAAACAACAACAAGTAAATGCTGTTCATCTGTTGGCATCACAAATGTTTGTGTCTGCTGAGTCCTGAGGGTTGCACAGAGCTCAGCACATTTGCTGCACAAGTGGTAAACGTTTAAGGCATAACTGGCACTGAAAATGTGTTCATTGAACTACACCCTTAGCCTCGATCAGAGAGGACAGAAAGTGGGCATCTATTTCCACACACAGCTTCCCCTGGATCCTCACTGCATTGTTCACCTCCCTCCTTGGCTGGCCACCTGTGCTATTGCACAGGACACTAGCAGCCAATGTAATTTCTTCCTCATCATCTCCATAGTGCAGAGGAGGAAGGCAGGTAGCTGTCTCTGCAGACAGACGTTATGAAGAAGTCTAACCCTCTGTGTGTTGGTTAGTTGTTGATTAGAAAAGCAAACCCAGCTTGGTATCAGCTTGCTGGAGGAGTGAAAATTGTCAAACTTTCTTCAGCTTTAAGTACAGGTGACGGTGCAGAGCACTGGCAGTGCTCAGCATCCTACCTTTGTGCTGCTGCTCTGCAGGGTACTCTGAGGCAGGCTGTGCCTTGGCACAGTCTGAGATGTATAAAAGAAGAAACAATGCTGCCACTTTCCACATCTAAGGGATGAAAGCCTTAAAAAAAACTGAAAATAATGTCACTTTTGCAATGATGAAATCCACTCGTGAGTAGTCACAGCTGTTTTCAATTGTCATTAAGGACAAAGCGTTTCTTCCTAAAACACTGGTAAAGGCAATTCTACACACGGGCTTCTTGTGGAGTCGTTTTTGGCATGCAACCTGTAGGAAGTTTGGATTTTTCAAGTCAGCTCTGGACTACTAAGCGTCTTTAGACATCATTCATGAAGCAAGAGCAACAGCAGAAACCGGCCTCCAACAGAATAAAAAGCAAGGTGAAAATGTTGATCGAGTTTCTTCAGAAGGCATTATCTTTATCCTGTACCACTTCCCTGCTTGGAAAACAAGCACCGACTTGCTGGACAAGTTATTCTGCAGGCAGAAAGCAGCTCTGCAGCTAGAGAAAGCATTATCCCAAAGGTCTGTGCTGGCAACCTCAGGGCTGCCAAGGTACCGTGCCAGCCTGAGAGGTCCAGGCCACCTCTGGGTGGTGCAGTCACCTCTGTCTAGAAGTTTGCAACCTGCATCTTTATCAATCATCAGTATGCGCAGTCCTGGAGAGGTTACTGATGGATTCATGTGGACTGATGTTGTTCGTGCACACACCAGTTATACCGGTGTGACTCATGAAACACAAGTACTCTCAGTGTCCTCCTGGCCTACTAAAGTTTATAGCAAGGCCAAATGGCTCCTGGCACGGGATGACTCTTGCTGTCCGCAGGTGACAAGATTTCCTTGTGTCACTATCCTGCCAGGATACTGTCAGGAGATGGGCAGGGGGAAGCTGAGCCTTTGAGGCATTCCTCACATTGATTCTGCTCCATCTGGCTGGCGACAGCCTCTTCCTGACACCCCTCACAGGAGATACTACATTTTGGGAGAGAGATGCAGAAAAACCACATCTGTTTTAAGACCACGAAGGGACCAAAATCCCCAGCAGCAATAGTAGTGCCTCTCTTCTTTCCCCCGTGCTTTCCTGTGAAGAGGGAACAATAACCAGCTAGGAGAAGGAGCGCCTCTGAACATGGTGTCTATCACACATGGCTGAGTCTTCCTGCTGCCCAGTCTCTCTCTTGACCCTGGGCCTTGTTCAGCTTCCTCATATATTATCTTCTACCTATTGAAAACAAAATTCTCTGCTTCCTCTCGCCACAGCTCCCAGGGCTGTTGGTTCCCTCTCTTTCATTTTGAATGAGCTGTTCCTTGTCCTGTCTTCTCCATTGCACTAACTCCATGTAACATTTTCACCCCTCCTACCATCTCCTTCATACCCATATTTTATTGTTACTAATCCATACTTCTTTTTAGCAGCTCTCATTTGGAAAACTGAGCTCAGGTCAGAGCTGAGGGGATGTGCAGCGTAGGTAGCTTGCACTGGGGAGGATGGTGAGGCTGTCAGAATTTCCTGCAATATGTGGCAGAACATGGATTCACCACTTTATTCTGTAGTTTTAGCATTCTATAGATGAGCTTCACCTAGCTCAAGAGCTCAAGAGAATGAAGTGCACTGGTAGCTGTGCATGAGAGAGAAAGTTTGTGGTAAACTCACATACCACTTCTGCACTAAGCAACACTATGAAGTAAAGTTTTCAAGAGATCTATGAACAATTGTTAACCGTGGACATGGTCCTGCTCAAAGAAAAAAAAAATATTATTATTACAAAAGAATGTAGGCAAGATTATTACAAGTTCCATGTCACATACCGTTCCTTCTCCGTGTGAAAGAAAAAAGTGGACCAATTTTTGTAATTACATATTTATAGACTGATAATGTTATTAATACTTCCAGTAGACATAAGAAAGTTATTTTTGATGGGAAAGGATCCATTTTTGTCCTCCCTGGAAATACAGTAAAGCACTGATCTACATTACCTCTGCCAATTTTTACTTTTCAGGGCATTTCATTAATATATGTTTTCTCCACTAAAAACTCATAAAACATCCTGAAATGATTAAATTGACCCACAGAAAACTAATGCAGAAAGGGGCCAGCCCCGAATCTTGGCGCTGCTTTTCATCTTTTCTTTGCAGCCTCTCGAACACCAAGAGAATTTTAGTGCTCTCTATTTTGCTGTAGCTGCTAACCTGCAACATAGCCACTCAGGGATCAATTCACATTGGCCAATCTCACGACTCCGAAGTGACTCTGTCCAGCGATTGCTCCCACCCCAAAGGGGCCAGCCCCGAATCTTGGTGCTGCTTTTCATCTTCCATTTGCAGCCTCTCAAACACACCTAGAAACTTTGAACTAACGCTTTTGTACTAGCTGGTAACCTGCAACATAGGCTCTCTGGGCTCAAATCCCTTTGGCCGATTTCAGGACTCCGAAGTGACTCTGTCCAGCGATTGCTCCCACCCCAAAGGGGCCAGCCCCGAATCTTGGTGCTGCTTTTCATCTTCCCTTTGCAGCCTCTCAAACACACACAGAAACTTGGAACTAACACTTTCGTGCTAGCTGGTAGCCTGCAACATAGACTCTCTGGGCTCAATTCACTTCGGTTTGGGCAGGTGAGGAGAAAGTCCTGCCTTACCCTGCCGTGCCGGGACATCTCCCAGGCAGTAGGTGGGCTGTGGGCTGTCAGCTCAGAGTAGCCCGGTCCCGTGTTTGAAGCTGGGCAATGCTGGGGACAGGTGTGTGGTTCATTTGATGAGGATGGTGCCTAGACCAGGGTGGGTGATGGTTGAGTACGGTGTTCGTATGCACCTGCTTTCAAGGTGGCCTCTTCCCTTGTCTGGACACGACTCAGGTGGCACTTTGGATAATGTGGGCAAACATGCAGCTTCTCTCCAGAGCTTTCTCATCTCCTGTGATTGCCCTGTGTGGTTGGCTGCTGTTAGGAATCCAGCAGGTCTCATGAAGGATCAGAGAATCCCCCAGAATCCCGGACTGGCGGGGCTGGCAGGGACCTCTGGGGATCACCCAGTCCAACTCCCTGCTAGAGCAAGGTCTCAAGACCAGGGTGCCCGGGAGGGTGTCCAGGTGGGTTTGGGATCTCTCCGCAGCAGGAGACTCCACAACAGCTCTGGGCAGCCTGGGCCAGGTCTCCCTCACCTGCACAGAGAAGTTTCTCCTCTTGCTCAGGTGGAACTACCTGGGTTCCAGTTT
>NW_010392929.1:0-289 GCF_000710305.1 Buceros rhinoceros silvestris
GCCTTATAGGGTCCTGGCCATCCCACAGTGGGACCATGGGCACCCCATGGGTGCCAGCCACCCCACAGCAGGACAACAGGCACCCTACGAGTCCTGACCGCCCCACAGTAGGACAACGGGCACCCTACGAGTCCTGACCGCCCCCCAGCGGGACCGTGGACCACCCCACAGTGGGGCACCCAGCAATGGGTCCTGGCCTCCCCACTGTGGGATGACGGGCACCCAATGAGTCCTGGCCATGCCACAGCAGGATGATGGGCACCCTACATGGTCAGGGACGTCACAGGGT
>NW_010392930.1:0-17253 GCF_000710305.1 Buceros rhinoceros silvestris
TGTCTGCCTGCGTCCTGGCACAGGTGTGATTTAATCTTCTTTCCAGTCCCTGCACGTAGAACTTTAAACACTCTCCCCGCCTCGGGCATATGCTTTAAGGTAGCATTCCCTGAGGACCCGCTTCTCCAGGGTCGTGAGGCGATGCTTGCCCTTCCCGGCCGGTCAAGAATACGCCTCCCCCCAAGCGGCCCCCGTTCCGCCTCCCTTTGGTGCGCGGGAGCCTGAGCCCCCTCTTTTTTGCCTCCTCTTGAACAGCCTGGGCTGCGAATACTTCTTGAGAGCCGCTTTTGTCTCATAAAGAGAGCTGTTGGTATGTCTGCCTTTAAAGATACTCGAAACGTGCCGTTGAACATGCTGGTGAGAGCCCTCTCACCAGCCACGGAGGGTGGCTGCCGGCGCTGGGGAGAGAGAGAGAGAGACTCTTCCCTCCTGTTTCAAATCAGAGGAAAATCTGGGACAGGTCTGAACACAGTGAGAGCACATTCCACATCCCAGTCATATACGCACAATGAAATGAGAAGCGTCTGTGTATTTTGATTCCTCTAGCAGCTTCTCTGAAGTAACTTATGCGAGGAGAGAATCTTACTTGTGATGCAGATTCATTTGCTCCATCTACCTGTTACATCAGTTCTTACAGTGTGTGTATAGTTGATTTGTTTTGCAGTTAGCATGTATTCTAAAAAGAGCCTCTTCAGCAAAAAGAATCTTGTCAGTAGCTAATGTCCCTGCTTACAAAATAACTGCCACTAGCAATGGATTATTAACTTGTCTTAAGTGAACAAAACCCAGGTTAGGTGTTCAAACACCCCTTTCAAGATTTTCCTGTTTTGCCAGTTCCCAAAAGCACTAAAGCAAGGAGCTGAATTCAGAGTAATCTGCAGAGAAGGAATTACTGTTTTGTTCCTGAGGTAATTTTCTTCCCTGCAAGCTTGCACTTAAATGTCTGGATTTAATTATACTTTATTAACCTGATAGTCTTGAGATCAACAATTCTGTATCAAAGACAACTTCTTCTTAAAGACTATTTATAATAGTGAATCATTTTAGTGTTAAGGTAGAGCTGCTCTGATTAACACAAAGTGAAAGTTAGTGTTTGAGTCAAAAGCAGTTTTGCTAGATATAGAGATTTTTATTACAAATAAAAATGTCATATCATTTCTCAGAAAAAAATGCAAAAAAGTTTTTGGTTTTCGTTTTCATGTCCGATGATACGAAATTTATATATAATGGCATGAATTTGTCGTATATGTCTTAAGGTCTTTTAAAGATTCAACTCAATAAGTTGCACCTTGAAAACTTTTTTTTGCATTAGGAGAATGATACATATTTAAAAATTTGAATATGGTACATTCCTTTCATGTTTAATCTGTCTGCATTTATTCTTGTGTCATATCTCTGATACACTGCTGTTTGATTTTTAAAGAAACTCAATCAGTATGTTAAATCTTTGTATCAGCATAGTTTGGATATTAGACTCTGTCTGCTAGCATAGGTACACAAGTTATTTTAATGGTGATAAGGAATGTGCCTAGTGTCTTGCAGATCTAAGTAAAGTTTGCAAGGCAGGAGATGAGAGATTGTGACTGTGATTGACTGTGACTGTTCTTAGTAGTATTGATCTGTTCAGCACTTTTGGAAAAATATTGGCAGTCGCCGCCTGTTTGTGCTGGTGTCTTAAAGTGTGTTGAAACGACTACTGATTTTCTTTTTGTTTGTGACTTAGCAAGAGCAACAAACAAATTTTTGTGCTTTCAGAATTGTGAAATCTTTTTTCAGACTTTGATTTGGAAACACTCAGGTCCTTTAGCATGATACGCCTGGTTTTTCAGGTTAAAAGTGATCCTTTGATAAAAAGCCGTCTATCAACTGTGCAACAGAGAGTCAGTGCTCAGCACCTTTTTTTCTAAAAGGCTAGGCAAGAGTTAGTTCATCAGCTTATTATGAACTAAGACTTAGTAAAAAATGCTTCTAAAAATGTACAGGTAATGCAGAGGGCCTGTGTAGTTCCAGTAGGAATCGTGAAGCATCAGTTTCCAGAGTGCACTGCTCTGTTGCAGTAGACAGTAGTGTTCTGAGAACTAGGAAGTCTGGCTGTGTAAGATTTAGGGAATGTGTTTCTGAAAACAGTTAATAGGTAAGTTGAAACAGTGCTGACTGATGGCTTTGTGTCTGTATTGATTTAAACTAGTGACTGTAAGAGCTAGTTTTTTAACTGGAGAGAGTGAAGTTTTCATTTTCCACGATATTGTATACATACATTAAATGAACAAATAACTGGTTAATACTGATACTTTGAGGATGTCTCTTAACTGCTTTTCCCAGGAAGTCTGGATCTGGAATGGACTTATGTAACAGCCTGCGCGAAGCCAGCTTGAGTCTTCTGAGCCTTGCGCTCCCTTGGAAGCAGAGGCACAGGGGCAGGCAGTGCAGAAGCATCCCACAGGAGGTGGGGGCTAGTGTGACCTGTTAGCCTGGGCTCAGCTCCGTGTAAATACAGGTATCTGTTTCCAGATCGCAGGAGGATGTCTTTTGCACTTATCATTAACACTGCTGGCTCCCAGTTTCATAATTCTGTCTTAGTTAATTAGCAGGTATCTAATAGTGTCTTAAAAGTTTAGTAAGCAAGGCTTTGCTGGACTATATTATATCAAGTGTATAATTTACCAATTTAATATATATATATGTGTTTGTCTCTCTAGGCAATGGTATTGCCTTAAATCATTGTTTTCTGAACTTGGATTAACTTACCTCTGTCAGTTACAGAGTATGTCTGATTTTTGGTATCAGTTGAAAATAGTTTGGGTTGTACTGTTTTATATGGTTGTATAGATCAGTTACAGACTTGGGATCATTAGATTCCAGAAGCACCTGCATTGCAGTTTGTGAACTGGTGCCTCTTCAAGCACTTGGAGAAAGGGAATCTGATCCTTTGCTCTTGGTAGTGGAAAAGGAAGTAGGAAAGTCTTGCTTGTGGAACACAACGTGATTTCCAAAGGAAAGGAATCGTATACTTTCTGCATTGTCCTAAGATTAGGGTATTACTTAGCAAACTGTTGGGAATCTTTAGCTTCTGGAAGAAGAAAATTACAAGTGAGCAGTATATGTCACGGGCCCTTACAGGTTACTGTTTAAGCTTTGAATGTATGATAGTGACTAAGATTAAACAAGTTTTAATTGATAGGGTGCAGGGCATAGTCACATGACTGGGGGAGGGGTTGCTTGAAACTGGTAATCTAATTTGACAAATGCAGTCTTTTTAGTTGACTATTTCTATTAAAGGTCCCAGGATCTAAAAATGTGTGGTGACCATTCTTAAGCTATGAACACTTACAAGTCTGATTTTAGTACTGCTATTACTTAGAACATACGCTTCTCTCTTTTATTTGTTAAAAGTTAAATAAAATAGTCCCTAAACTGAAATGGAGCCTGCAAAGTGGTCCTAATAGCTGTGACCATTGAAGATTTTAAGAAATTAGTTTATGGAGTGAATTAATTACTAGAATCCAAGTGTGACTTTTTTTTTTTTAAAGCACATGTTAAGTTTTACAATAAAGTTTGGAACTGAAGCTTGTAAAAAATCCTACCTATTTATTTCAGTTCTACCACTTTATCATGCTCCAGTGCTTCTGGACCAAGAAAGAAGGATGGGGGGCTGTTGTGCAGACTACTGAGTGTAGCAAACAGTTCATGTGCCGAAGACGTTTCCATCTAATTGAGAAATTGAGGAGCAAAGTTTACCCGTACACACACCTTAAACCTCACTATGTGTACAGATTTCCCTATAAAGAGAGTAGAATGGAAACACTGAGAAAATTTTAATAGGTTACTGGAACACCTTCCGCAGCATAGTAGCACTTGCTCCTGGGAGGAAGTATGTTGTAAGAAGTCGACAGGGTCAACGTGTGGTGGAAAGGTGAAGAACTTACAACTGAGAGAAACAGTACAGCAGTACCAAAGATGCTCTTAGTTCCTTGGATAGAAATACTTTTTAATTGTTTAGGGTCTGCTTAAAAGCCACTCTCTGGGAATTTCTGTGAAGTCTGTGAAATTAATGTTAAAGCCATAACTTGTAATTTTAGGTCTCTACTTGCCTTTGTTCTATTGCACCTCAGTGATTCTGTTATTTTACAGTTTAAAATACGTATTTATTTATTTTTCTGTAATTTCTATTCCTAGAAATGCAGCAGCATGTTATTTTAGTATAAAATCCTTTTCTTCCTCACTGTCACTTACAATAATGCAGGTTTTTTGTATCAGAAATGGTAACACTTCTTGCCATCTAAGGTAATCCCACAGTTTTCAGCTGGCTTGGAGAGGCATGAGGGATCAATGCTTATTGAATTTAATTCCCTCTTGTATGTTAAAATTCTGTAATTCTGTCGGTTCCATTTTGATTCTGCAAAGCTAATGAGGGTGAGAGGTAATAACAGCTTGGTAGGGTGGGTGAATATGAGACTTGATACCTGCATCCACCTTTGTTTTTCAAATTTCTACTTCCTCTATCATCTATTTTTTGCTTGTTAGGTTGTCCTATTGTATATGATTGTGACTTGCTTTTCAAAGCTGCGTGAAGAAGGTGTTTACATATACTTTGAGAAGCAATAGGAAATATCATAGATTATAATGCGTTTTGGGAAATTTACTGCCATTATTTGGATATTTTGTTGTAATAAAATATGTCTTTATGCCCACTATATCATGTTCCTTGGTAGAACATATTTGCACACTTTTACCTCATTACTAAATAGAGTTCCATAAATAACATGTTTTTTAATACTTTTGTGTTCCACTTCTGCTTCTTTTCTGGAATCATGATTCTCTGTCATTAGCATCCAAAGAGGTTTCTGGAAAAGTCATTATGACACAAATGGTATGTTCAAAAGGAGTGTGGAAATTTTTTTTCTTTTTGAGAGGAATATAGATGATGGACGTTGCAGAAATACAGGAACTAAACTGTAGGTGTTCAGCTGGAGCTTTGTGCGTATTTTAACCTTAAGCCTTTAAAATACAGACAATGTACAGTCAGTTAAAACAATTCCAAGCCATATAAGCAGATTTCTGTGCACTTTACCTTGGTGCATCCAGCTATGCATCTGTTTACTATGACCAAATGCCCCATTCCCAATTGGAGGATCAATGTAAAATATGTAAATTTCTGAAGTATTTTACTAACTGTGGCAGTTGTTTTTTGATTTTTCCCTAGTGCTGCTGCATTTCTCAGAACCAGCTTACCTGAATTTAGTGTAGTTTGTGCTGATGCTAAAAGACAGTACGTGTGGAAAGTGGCTAATTCTCCCTAGGTTTAGCCCACCTTTACTTCCTCTTCTCATCTTTCTGGTGTTCTCTGAGTACCATAATATACAGCAGCGCTAGGTAAAGGTGAGGCTGTTGTTCTGAAAGGCATTACAAAGTCACAGGATGAAAGCCTAATCTGTGCTCCAGAGTGCTTACAGACCACATGTCAAGTGGACATAACTGATGAATATAGATGAGGGAATCAAAACTTGGTGCACCTGACTAGTGTACCCTGCTTGTAGCTAGAGTGATTTCTTTTTATTCATATGCGTTAGAGTAGTGGTTCTTAAATGTTTTAGTTCAACTCTTAGATCTTTTATTTATTTTATAATTTACACCTTCCATGTGTATGAGTGTATGCATATATATTACATACAACCATTCCCTTTCTAAACTTCTGCACCACAGCTTCTGAGTCTCACTCTTAGCAACCCACAAGATAATGTTTGTCCCATTTCCTAAAAACAAGTAACTCTTGTACCTGAAGCTCCAGAAAAGTTGGGCTTAGCCCTGTTTAGGTTAGCTCTTCTGTCTATTGTCTTGGGTATCAAGCTTTTCTATATTTCTCGATGTTTATAGTCTCTTTATTTGTCTTAATTTCTTGATACTCCTTCACTACAGAGGTTATCAGTGCTTCGCCCTACCTCCATGGAGCTCTGTAGCCTTGACCCAGCCCTGTCCATGGTACTAGGAGCCATGGCTGGGGCTCACATGGGCTTCCTGCTAAGCTGGGATATCTGTCATCAGACAGCTGTCAGCAAGAGTCTTCACTTGCCCTCAGTCCTCACTGGCTGTAAATAAATGTTACATTCTTCATGAAGCTGCTAAAGAGGAAAGAAGATGTGTTCGCTGGCTGAAATCTGTCTGCAGCTTCTCCTGCTGAGAGTAAATCATCATCCTCACTCCCCTTCCTACTTTATGTTTAATGATCATTATATTAGTGATGTATAGCTCAGAAGAGTTTGTGAATGACATGAAACATAAGTGTTGGTAAGATAAGCACCAGCTAAGTATTGGTAGGAAAACATGAAGGCATGATTCTAAAAAACCAAATAGGTGTTCATGGCTGGAGCTAGTCTAATTGGCAGGAGAGGGAGTCTTGAGTGAACAAGAGATGATTGCCTTTGCCTGCTAATAAATACTAGAATCAAAGACCACTGTCTTACATTTATTGCGAAGAAGAGTGCTATCACAAGTATAGAGAGGGATTCCTTGTGTGGAAGACAAACCGAAAGGTTTATTATCATGAGTGGATGTGATTGAGGAAGACTGTATTTGTTAAGGCTGGAATGTTGAAATAATAAAAATTAAATTATGAGATCATGGATAAAAAAAAAACTTAGTTTAGAGTGAAAGACTTTATTTCAGCAATAATGGCAGAAGAGATCTGCATGGTTGATGATAGACAGATTTCAATTTAAGAGAACCTGTTGGTTATGGTCTGGTGAAGTGAGCTGTCTGCTATCACTGCAAGAAAGCTTTCAAGAGGAATTAAAAAGAGCTGTGTTTCAGCCACATTATGGCCAGGCATCTGTGATAACAAGCCAAGATCCTGACTTTTACACTAGGAAACAGATAGAACCTAACGTGAGAATTGCTGATATAAAGGCAGGAATCAAGTGGATGTTATGGATGAGATTGGAAACAAGTGAAGTGTTTGTTGAATAATTTGGGCTCAATTCATTGTGTACTAAAAAACAAGACAAAACAAGTAAAAAATATATATTTAGGGAAGAAGTCATTAAACTGAGAGCTGATGAGGTAAGCAGAACTCAAGAGTTCATGTACTACAGGATGAATAACATTTATGAAGTATCTCAAGAAAGAGAAAAATGATGGGAAAATCTACAGACTTGAAACACCCCAAGAAGAATGACAAATGCTCACAAATGAGCAGTCTGTCAGAAATGGGAAGAAAAAGCCAGGTAGTCAGAGGAAAGTTTTGCATTAAAGTGTATGTGTGAAGATAGAAGACAAGTAAAAGTCAATTTTCTTTAGGAATGACAGCGGGCAGTTAAGAAAAGAAAAGCAGTCTTTAAGCACGTGGAGCTACAAGGAGAAAAGGAAAGGATAATATGCAGTTAGAATGTAGTATTATTAAAGATAATACAGGCATTGCCAAACCTAAATGAATGCTCTGCTACAGTTTTTGAGCTCAAAGTGTGAGAGAAGGTAGAATGGAAGTGGCAACAGAGATGCAGATAAGCAAAGCAATAACCAAAACTTAAAGCACTCAGTTTGCTGGGGCTGATTAACTTATTTTCCAGGATTCTGAAAGAACTAGGACAGTAACTAGCAAATATACTTCTAACAAATCCTCTGAAGACTAGGATGGTACCTGATTTAACCACAGAGGGTTAAAAAAGCAGGAGAGAAGTATTTACAGCTAGTAAAAATTATTGCGATGGATGCAGAAATGCAGACCTTGACTGTTAAATTGAGGAAGAGAGATGTTCTTACTCAAACGTTGGAAGTATCCCTGGATGAGTGGCAGGCTAGCAAAGTAACCAGTTCTTTTCCTGCTTCCAGAAATTCTTGAAAAATACTATAAACAAGTTTACAGCAACTGCCACTGCTATGCAAGAAGAGAGTACTTTCGTGTTTGGGTTCATTTTTTAAGTGGTAGCATGGTCAGAAGTGCAAGAGCTTCACATCAAGAGAAATTGTGAGGCTCCTTGTTTACTCTTCCATTAGTGCTGGCAATTTCTTATGGAAAAACAGAATTACTGAGAATCATACTTTTAAAGTTGCAGAGGGTAATTACACCCAGGTTTCCTGTAAAGTTAAAATCTCTGCTTTGGTGTGTTTGAACTGAGACAGTTGTGGTTTGGGTTTTTTTGTTTTCTTTTTTTCCCCTTAAACCCAGCTGGAAAATACAGATTAAGTTCTGGGACAAACAGAAGCTTGGTGTTTGTCACTATTGATTTTATTGCAAGTTGATGGTAGGGTTATTTTCCTTTTTTCCTATCCTTTTCCCCACAGTGTCACGTTTGTTAGCACCAAGCTCAAGCTCTTCCTTATGCAAAACGCTTACTATGTGCAGTTCTTGGTGGGGACAGAGATATAAGCTTGAAGAGTTTTGGTATTAGAGATGAAATTTTCTGTGATTAAGATGACCACCAGCTTCTTTTATTTGGACCAAATCCAGACTTATTTCATGAAGTTTACATCAATGTAGGGATTAAATGGAGGAGTAAATTTGGCTAGAAGACAGCGAACAATGGGAACACAAGAAAAAGTACGACTCGGAATGTGTCGCTGAAATGTCTAAGAGGTAATATGAGGATCAATCAAAAATGAGGAACAAGAAAATGGAATCTGAATTAAAGACAAACTTCACTTCAAGAGAGTCATCCAGAGAAATACTGTTACTGTATATGAGAAGTCGAAGGTAAGGAATTGTCATAAAGGCAGGAGTTAAGGAGGGGATGGGGAAATGCTTCAGAAGTCTAAGGAAGTTCAGATGAATCAGAATTGAAAGGAACTGCAAAGGAAGGGGGAGCGTGGCAGTGTTTATGCAGGAAGTAGGATGAAACCACCAGGCAGAGGATGTGGAGGGAGGGCTGATGTGGAAAGGATAGTACAATGAGGAGGCAGGCAGGGATAGCGATGGAGTAAAGTGGAATAATGGTGATATTGTAGCTACATCCTACCCTTTAGGAGATTGGAAGAAGAGTTCTGAGGGTTATATATCCAGAAAAAATGGGTCATAGTAGTAAGTATTATGCGGACTTTATTAACTGTTGTGTATGTCTCAATTCTATTTAGAAAGAGAAAATAATTTACCTTAGGGGGGCAAATTTACTGATGGAGGAACTGAGGTACAGCACTGTAACCGAATAGCTTTTTTTCTTACAAGCAATGCTGCTTTGCAGGAAATCAGCTTGGGTAGTGTGATTACCTGCTTTTCACCTAAAGTAGTAGGCTTTTGTTTTCAAGTGAGTAGTTGTTGGACAGAGTTTGAAAAATTTGCTTCTTTGTATGCGTGAACTCTGTTTCACAAAAGTATTTACTATGGAAGTGACATATTGTGCAGTGAAGTTTATTTCTTTGGAATATATTCTTTGAGGATGCCCATAAAAAATTAACATCAAAGAACCTGTAGTGTGAATTCTAGCTTCTAACTTGATCAACCAAGAAGAAATAAGAGAATTGAGAGGGAAGGCTGAAATTCTGCTCTTCATTGTCTTGGACCTGTGTGGTGTATAGAACCATCTGCTGTCTGTGGACCCTTCAGCTATCCCTGATTGAAGATCAGATTATCAATGTAGTTCCAGTCTGAAATCTATAATTCTCTCCAGGCATTATGCTAAGTATGTGTGTAGATACATCAAAACAGCTGAAGTGATTAGAGCTGAACAAATTACTTTTACATTCCTGAAAGCTTTGTTCTACATTTAGAAGGCATATAGGAAGGAAAAATGTAATGAAGCGATGTGTCTGTTGATAGGGATTGTTTTCTCATGTTTCTTAGTTTCTGGTTTTTGTTAGTGAAAGATTTCTTTCCTAGGATACACAATTGCAAGGAGACTTAGATTGTATTCTGGGGAAGTCAACTTAGAAAAAAATGCATTTACTGATCATTTAAACCCCTTCAATCAAACAGGATTACTGTTTGGCTATAGCAAAAGGAGTGGAAATTTCCTTAGCATATGCAGACACAAAGCTCCTGCTTTGTTGTCACAGGCAAACCATATATTACGGAGTCTTGCAAAGCATGTATTTTTAATCATTTGTTTGTTTTCCAGAACTGTAGGTGTATGTTACACAACAGAAAAAATACCAGCAGAGTCCTCCCACATTTTGAACTCCCTGTAGTCTAGGTGCTAGCTGTGATGGAAAGTAGCACTGAAGAAGCAATGAAGTAGTAAATCTTTGTAAGCTGCTTTTTGTTTGCGTTCATTCATTCTTTTGCTTAATTTGTTCTCTTCTGTTGCTTAACTGCTCTGGTTGTGGATGGCAGGCTTTTCATGTAAGTATTTTCAGTCAGTCTTCCCTGTGCTAGGAATGGAGGGGTAGTGTTGGCTGCATTCCCTGTCCCCCAAGCCATATGGATGTGGTGATGGTGCAAGGACACTTGATGCTTGGTTATGCATAGATTCAGGCGTTTTTCAGTCAGTGGATTCAGTAGCTGTTTCCTCTTTCTTCTAAGAACACAACAAAAGTGCTGATAAGCCTGAATCTGCTCCTGTGCTCTATATTGCTTCAATTTCAAATGCAGAAGTTATTCTGTGTTTTGTCTTAAGTAGCACCTGTGTATGAATTTACTTTCCTAGTGCTCAGTGGTATAGGGAAGTACTGTTTACTCTGTTTTATTTATATCTTCTGTATATGTGAACTTCCTATTTATTTTGGCAAAGGTCACCCCTCTCTCCTTCGAGGGGGAAAGCTTTTATTTTTACACCAAATGTGATGTAAATGGGTGTTCTATATCTACCGTTTGGTACACTATTAATTGTGTGCCTTAAAATCCACTTGCACTTCTGGAAGTTGTTCTTAGTGACAGGAGTGGCTGAACTGTTTATTTTGGTTATACTTAAAGCTCTTGAAATTCTAGCAGAATTTAAGGTCATTGTTTTCAAGACTGTAACAGTGTCTTAAGATTTCTCTAGTGGGGCAGCTAAAATTAATGACAGTATATGACAGTTTGGATGCATTCTTTCATTTAAAAGCAAATTCTCAAATGGAAATTCTCAGAATATTATGTTTATGCATTTATACAGGAACTCCAGCTCTTTAGTGATAGCTACAGGTTGACAAAGCATCAATAAAATGAAATTAGTGCAATTTCTTTTTTCCATTTAACTGAAAGAGGACAATGCTGATGTTATTAAAAATTTGATTGCTGTAAGTTGGCTAATCTTATATTTGCATCATCTGCTGTTAATTATACTATCATGTAGCGTAATGGGAAAGAAAAAAATGTATTAATAAGAAGAGACAATGCAGCAATTTTCAAAGGTGGTATACTGAATTGTAGAGGGGTTAGAGTGAAAATCACAGGCAGAGTCTGGAAGCCACTATAGAATAGAGATCATTTTACAGTGTTTCAAGAGAAAATGAGTTGTCATTTGAGACTGGACTTTCATGTGATGAAACTGAAAGGTTGACTGTAGAAAATGGGTTAAATTGTAAAAGGAAACAACTCTCCATTGAAGAAAATTATGCTGTGGTAGTGAATATGTCACCAGTATTATAAGTAAATGCCTTTCATAAATTTCTCCCCTAATAACAGAGAGGTGATATCTGATGTATTGCTTTACCTCTGCTTATCCTTATTCTGACAGCTGGTTCAGTGTTTCTCTAGGGATACTTGGTATATTTTAGATGATTTGTCTGTCTCTTTTGAAGACCCCTCTAGTTACCTGCCGTTCTTCTTTGTGGGAGTATGGTGTTGTAAAAGTTCCAGGTGTATTATGAATTATAAAATCTCTGTGTCTTTTATTCCCTTTCTGAAAGTCCGCCTCATATGTCTGCCAAAGATGTTTGTAATACAGGTTTTTTATTTGTTTCTGTTAACAATTTCTCAGAGGCCTGTTGAGATTTGATAATGCTACATGGTTCTAGACTCTTCCTTTTTTGGTTAATTTCTGGTCCCTTGAAGTATTGGATAAATAAGATAAATGAAGAAAAAGTCAGAGAGTGCTGGATGAAGAGGGATAGGTCAGTTTATGGCATCTGGTTTATCTGTGCACACACCATAAAGGTTTTAGTTTTTAGGGCAGAGTAAGTGCATCCTATACAGGGAAAACATACTATCTAGTTTTTTCATCATTTTATTGAGGCTGCAACTGGTTTGAGCAAAGGTTTTGAAGACTAATAAAACCAAATTAGACCATTGATATGGGAACTTTTCATTGTTGATTACTCCCATAAATAACTAAAAATTCTCTATTCAAAAAGCCTGTCATATGCAGAATAAAAGGGCATTATGTTCTGCAAAGATCTGATGGTATATAAAAGGATTTCATATTAGAGAGTAGAGTACTGTATTGAGAAATCTGCAGAAGGAAAATCCCATCAGCTGAGCTCATCGTAAATGCTGTTGAGCGATACAGGGTGAGGATCAGCCTCTTCCAACAGCTGGGCTCTGAACCATGAAGGGTTTTGATGGATGCTGACAGCAGACAAACACAAAAACATGAAGCTACAGAAGTCTGTTGCAGACTGAGGACCAGAGAATTTTGACATGGGTGAAGGGGTAGTAAAGTTTATTTGGCTATTCAAGACAGTTGTCGCTAGAACTTTATCTTGTTATCTGTGTTACTTTGTTTTAGTTAATGATGTATGTTAGGGCGTTGAGGCATGTAATACTAAGTATATGGATATGGAGATCAGGAATTGGCTAGTGCAACTGGAAAATTAAACAATAATTAAATAATAAATAAAGGAGTGCTGTTTACACACCCTTTGTTTAAAAATGAGCCACTGTGAAGAGTAAGTGTATTGAGTCTTTTCTGTTGCTTATTGGATCTGTATTTAAAGTCCCAGTCATCTTGTCTTTGAAAGCAGGTGTCTGTGATGTTGGTAGTGAAGTTATGAAAAGGGAAGGAAAATGTATTTCTCAGTATAAAAATTGGGTAATGCAGAAAGTGGATGTGTTCTGGAGAAATAGTTGGCATAAGCTGCCTCTATTCTTTCTTTATTCTTTTCACTTAGGGAAGAGCTTTTATTATACAAAACCCCTTGATTACTGCCCCCTGCCTCTGTAAGCATCTTTGGCATTTCCAGCTTCATGCAGAGAGGGAAGCATGTAGAAATTGAATGATTACTACACAGATACAGCACTTTTTTCAATCAGTGGGCAACAGTATCATGTAGTGACTTGTATTAATAGTGTAACATTTTGTAGGCTCTGAACTCTGCTTTGGGATTTCTCTTTACTGGTAGAAGTGATTTGTTAAAGAACTCTGATTTTTAGGCATCACTGCTTTGTTATAATAAAAAATAAAGTAATTGTAGAAAGTCATCATGCTCAAGTTTGTTTCTGTATACAAGACAGAGCAGTGTCAAATTTGCTCATCTTTTGCAACAGAATTACCTTTTACTTATAACTATTAACTTCCCAAAGCAGTAGTATCTCCTTTTTCCACCATGCGTACCCTTAGCTGTATGCATAGTAGTTCAGAGCTGAAATATTTACTGCATTTTTCTGCCAGTGCTTGTTCAAACAGATTGCCTTGGCATTTGGCCCACAAGAACCACAAACTCAGATGCCGGAGCAATAATGCTTTTGTGGAAAGGGGCTTTGCAGAGACAATTCTGCTGTAAACACTCTCCTTTTAATGGCATGTCTGTCTCTGTACCTTCCCAGTCTCTTTTAAGTACACAGGTCTCACGCCCAAGAGCTTATTTATACAAATTAACTCTCAGAGCTACTGTAGAATATAATGTTCTGGAACGTCTTCACATACACGCTCCAAATAAATTCATTATCCCAAATTAAAGTTTTAAAAATTATTATTCTTCTAGAATGCCTTGCCCCAGTCTATGTCTATGAGGATTTTTTCCACCCTTTGTATAAGTCTTTCCCTGAATGTGCCAGGTGATCAGTGGGAAAAAACTGGAGAGGATCTAGAAAATAAACTAATACATGGAGAGAGGAAATAACATAAAGTAGGAAAATGGAAAGGGGATTTTGAGAGAGATAACATAATTTAGGATGATTTTTACCACCTTCTATAACAGGAAGGTGGATTGAGGCCAGCAGTGTAGGCAGTTCATTTCTCATAGAAAAATAACACACTGAGATAGAATGTCTGTGGATATCTCGGATCCTTTGAGTCAGAGAGGATTGATTACAGCAAGTATCAGATTGCCTGTAGAAACACCAGAAAAGCCAAATGATCCTGCTTGCTGGGTACAAGTACTCAAAACTTGCTATTGTTACTTTTTAAACTGCACCAGTCCTGTAAGACACAAGAGCTGATTCTTGCTTTCTTCTCTCTGCAGTAATTATTTGATCTCTTCTCTTTTCCTTACTAATTCCTGTCCTTTTGTTTTTCGGAAGGACATTCCTATTTGTGTTTGACATCTGCAGCAGCCTCTGGCATTCTTACTTATTCTGAAATACTGAAATGTATGAAGTACAGAAGGATTTATGGGTGATATTTTAATGCAGATTTTAGTATTTTTAATGCAAAAATGCTAAAATTTAGAATGATATTAGATTTTGTTTTAAAGATAAAATGGTTAAGATTGTTCATATTTTATCTAAAGCCAGTATGTTAATATTTTATGTGTATCTTCATCAGTTAGATGTGCAATGTGGAGAAGAATACATAGATTCCAGTCTCAAAGATTATTTTTCGAATTACTTGAGGATTTCTTTTCCAAAATTTTGTTAGTGCTTTAGCAGTACTTACAAGCATTGTTGTTGTTCCAGTGGACTCTTTTTTTTTTTTTTTTTTTTTTTTTTTTTTTTTTTTTTTTTTAAAAAGTTGTTTACCTTGAAACTTTTCACAAATTCAGATCCAGTTCTGTTAAAAACCCCTTCCAAATAACAAAAAAAAAGTGAAATAGTTAATTTTAGCCTTTCTAAAATGAAGCTGCTGTGGGTAAGGAGAAAGGAATGTATTTGAGACTTTCAACTGTTTTAAATAAAAAATAGAGCAAAGATGATGACGAGCTCCTTCCCCTTCCTCCCTCACTGCTTCCCACAGCAGGCTGTCATGCAGTTGTGAAGGCACTCACACTGAGCTGCGAGAAGTCAAGTTTAGTTTTTTTCTTTCCCTTTTCTGGAGTTAGAAAACATGGGCTTCGTGTTTCTCTTGAGATTAGCCCATTGGGCTCTGTAGTGTTTCTGGGTGAGAGTTTCTCGGTCTTTGTTTGTTTGTTTGTTTTTTAAATTGATTGCTGGAAACTGGGAGATTATCCTGGGAAGGGTGCGTATGTGCTTTGCTTGCTGCCCTAAAAATCTGCTCTTGGTTACTGCAGATAGACGATCTCAGGTTAAATGGAGTGTTGATCTGACCCAGTAGGGCTATTTTTCTGTTCCAGTACAGATAAATAATTCTTTTCTGGGCCACAAAGAAATAAGACACTGGTGTAAGGTGCTTGCGTAAGATAGAGACCCAGACTTCTCCTGTATGCTTGCCACAAAAGGTGTTTAATGAACGTCTAACCGCTAAGAGTCTGAGGATTCCCGATTTATGCTGCTACTGCCCTGTTTTTCCCCATACCCTTTGGTTCTGTAAAAGGTGCCAAAATCATCCTTGGGATGTTCAGTTCCTCAGTTTCTGCTTCCTGCTTTTTCTCCTCCCCCAATTAAATATAATAAACATAGAACAGTTTGTTTTCCACCCACTCCACTGAAAACAGCAAATAATATATTTTTGTGCCAGCTGAAATGTATTAAACATATTTATTAATTTCAGCCAGTGCCCCTTCCAGAAGAAAGAAGCCTGTGTATTTCACAGATCTATTTAGACTATACCGGTTTTTGGATTGATGCTAGTTTTGAGGTTCTTTCTTGGCAGGGGACGGGATATGTGGGGAAGCAACAATGAAATATTTCAACATTTTAGTTCCCAGTTGGTGTAAATCCTTTTAGGCAATGTGAAACGACTTGAACAGCTTTATTATTACTTTAAAGTGTCCAGGCAGATTGTGGCATATGAAGTAGAATGTAGAATAACATTTCAGGAAGTTCCAATAACCTCGGACTCATTTCTTCCTGCTAAGATGGGTTTGGTTCTAATTAGTTGGCACACTTTATTGTTCAGAGTGTAAAGCTTTGAAGCAGTTAAAATGTAAATTTGCTTTTGGCAAGTGAAGCTGGACCTTGTTGCTACATGAGAAATGCATTGCTACAGATCACTGGTAGTTGAGTCCTCTCTCTAGTGCTCATTTTCAGAGCTGTGTTTGCTGCTTTATTTTGGTAGGCTTGTGTCCGTTCCACCCCCGCCCCGCCGCCATATTTGTTGCAGACTTTGTTGATAAATTTTCATCAGGCCTATAGAATTTTAAAATATTTTGTGTAATGATTTGAATTGCTTCTTCTACACTCTATATGGGCCTCAGAAATGCATTTGCTTCATTACTGTAATTTTGCCATTTTCAGCCTGTGGCAGACCAAATACCCAACACTTAGATTACTGAATAACTTGCGAAAAATACATTAGCAGTGTGTCCAAAGCATGTTTGTGATAGGTGTTAAAACATTAACCTTAACTTGCTAGGAAAGAACCATCATGAATTGCAATTAAAAAAAAAATTGCATACTGCAAGAAATTTTAGGGTTAGGGTTTTTTAATGGTGTATATCATCATGTGTGGTAACTGCACAAAGAGAGAAAGTAATTGAAGATACAGCAAGAAAAATTAAAAATTACAGATTTTTCCAAGCATAGCAAATAGACATCTTTTGTGATCTTTTTCACTGTGTAGCCTTAAGTTGTAAGGTGAAAGAGCATTCAAACTAAATCATGTTTCTGTACCATTTCAAGAGAGATCAGCTATGTGTTTTGAAGAAGAATACTGATAGGAACATCAAGTTTGGTAATAAATTTCCGAACATTCACGTATTTTAATCCAATATTGCCATTTATTTAGAAACTTTAAATTTTATGTCAGGAGAACAAGATCAATATCAGGCTGATGGTAGCATGTTTGTTTTTGACTTGCCAGACAAATGGATATTGAGAGATTCTACAGCAACACCACATAGATTCTGATGTAAAAGTAATTTACCCTAAAAACAACATTAGAAGTCACCTAAAAATGAATAGAAGACAGAAATACTGTGTTCAGAAAAATATTGCACTGACAAGGTGTTCCAGTAGGTCTGAAGGATCCTGGGGTGACTAAAATCACAGACATGCACACAAACAGGCACACAAGTATAACAGGGTTTATTTGATCTAAAAACAGACTAAACATGGAGTCACATGAAACACGGACAGTTAGAATTTAGGCTTCCAAAGTAATACGGCTAAAATTTCTGCTACTATGATTAAGA
>NW_010392931.1:0-229 GCF_000710305.1 Buceros rhinoceros silvestris
TTTTCCCGCCGTTGGGCCTTTCTGTGTTACTTGTATCAGAGCTCCCTCGGCCCACAAGCTCCTCGACCAATCACAGAGCAGTATCGGGGCCTGTCTCTCCCGCCAATTTCTCCACCAATCAATCACCGAGCTGTGCTTCCCCGTTGCTGTGCCCGGTTTTATCTGGCCGTCTGCGCCGCAGCGCCCTCAGGTGTCCGTTAGTTAATATGTTAGCAACTCAAAACATGTC
>NW_010392931.1:306-588 GCF_000710305.1 Buceros rhinoceros silvestris
CCGGTGCTGTGCCCGGTTGTATCTGGCCGTCTGCGCCGCAGCGCCCTCAGGTGTCCGTTAGTTAATATGTTAGCAACTCACAACATGTCCGCGGCCCCTGTATCATTTGTTCAGCGCTGCTTCGCCTGTTGTGCTTTGCCTGGCGAACTGGAAAACGGTGAAGCGGTTGGAGGGTCTATACAGCATCGAAATGTCAGGCAGCGGGTGGAACTGGGGAGACTGTGGGAGACTGTGGGAGACTGATGTCAACAGCAGAAGAATTTACTGCTGGGGAAGAGCAGG
>NW_010392932.1:0-262 GCF_000710305.1 Buceros rhinoceros silvestris
GGGTTCAGGCCCAAACATGGCTCCTTGGTGGGTACCAGAAGGTGGAGATGGAAGAGGATGATCTGGAGGGCACCATGATGGTGGCATCAACCCCTGAACGTGGCTCCTTGGTGGGTTCCAGAACGTGGAGATGGTTGAAGATGGACGGGGAGGAACCAAGATGGCGGCATCAACCCCCGACCGTGGCTCCTTGGTGGGTTCCAGAACATGCACATGGTTGAGGATGGTCTGGAGGAACCAAGATGGCGACGACAACCTCAGA
>NW_010392933.1:0-219 GCF_000710305.1 Buceros rhinoceros silvestris
GGTCAGCGCGCCCGGGCGGTGGCCGTGACATCACCTGCACCCCTGGGGCTCGCCCCTCTTTGTCGGCACCCCAGGACAGCTCCCGGTCCCTGGGACCCTGTGCCGTTGTCCCACCGTGCGCCTGCGGTGCCTCTGCTGCCCCTGCCAGCCCCTCGCAGCAGCGAGGGTCCCCGTGGTGGTCCTGCTCTGCCCCGCCAGCCAGTGTGAGGGGGCATTTCC
>NW_010392933.1:566-995 GCF_000710305.1 Buceros rhinoceros silvestris
TTCCCTGCCAGGCAAGGGCAGGGGGTCCCCGCGGCTCCGAGGGGTTCCAGCTCCCACCAGAGGACACAGGGCTGTGGATCCCGGTCCTTGTCCTCCGCTGGGGCACTTGGGGTCCCCGTGTGCACTGGGGGCCGGAAAAGGGACGGCTCACCCTTTTTGGAGGTGGATGTTTGAGCAGTGGGATGGAGCTGGAGGTCACTGCCACAAATCACGGGCTGCAACCACCACTCCAGACACAAAATTCCCTTTAACGACAGTGACGTGACACTTATACCCATAGCAATATAAAGACGGGCAGGCTCTAAAGCACAGCACGCTGCATGGTGTGAGAGGTGGAGGTGGGCTCAGGGACACCCATGTGTGACCCTCTGGATCTGTTTCAGAGCCCCCAGAAGGATGTCCCGTCCTGGCTCTCCCAGCTGACCCCAC
>NW_010392933.1:1124-1435 GCF_000710305.1 Buceros rhinoceros silvestris
GCCCGCCGTCCCCGGTCGACCCCCCCGGTGCCGCCCAGCCAGCCTGCACGGGGTGAGTGATCCCCGCTGAGGTATCGGGGGAAGAAGGGACCTGCATGAGGCGCCAGCTGCGGGCATGAGCGTCCCTTGGTAGGCTGCCGGCCCCATCCCTGCCCCATCGGCTCCAGGCCCCCACCCAGAGGAGCTGTGGAGCCCCAAAATAATCTGCCTTGTGCGGGAAGTAGTTAGCAGCGTTTGGAAGGAGGGTAACCTCCACCGAGATGTGCAGTTTGAGGGGACGCTCCAGTCCACCTGCCCTCTGCTCTGGGGAC
>NW_010392934.1:0-528 GCF_000710305.1 Buceros rhinoceros silvestris
AGCTCCGGGCGGTCTCAGCCCAGAGCACAAAACGCTTTCGGTTCAACCGCAGGGTCCTGCAGGTTTGTCCTCATGAGACTCGCAGGCTGAATGCGGCCAGATGGGTTTGGATGTGCATGTTCAACCCGGAGCCACGTGCTGAGGCGTAGCCTGGGGTCGCGCTTGGCTTCTTCCCCCAAACAAGGCACCGTCTGGAAATGCACGCGGCCCACTGCCCCCAGCTCCGCTCGCCCCCTGACCCGCCAGCTGCCTTATCCCCATTGAAAAGCAACAAACCCAGCCAAAAAATCCGCAAATCTCCCCCTCGGCACCTGCTCTTCCAGCCCAGCCTTGTCCCGGGGGAGGGAGGGGGGGCGCAGGGCTGGCCGGGGGTGATTGATGAGTGACTGCCCTGCCCTCCGGGACTGCAGCTCTGCTTATTCATGGTCTTGGGCGGGATTTCTGCCTTTCTTTAGGCTTTGCTTTTCAGTTCGCTGGGGTTTAAGCCTTCCTGCTCCGCTGGAGGGTTTTAGTGGAGGGGAAAAGCGG
>NW_010392934.1:641-1463 GCF_000710305.1 Buceros rhinoceros silvestris
TTTTTTTTTTGCTTTTACTGAGAAAAGATGCTGCCATGCTGTTCTCGGCATTGCTTTTTTGGTGTGATATAGCCCATTTTACCCCCAAACTGGCCCGTTTGCTCTCTCCCAACCCCTTTCCCACAGCCGAACCTGGCGCTTGCCGTGGCGGGATGGGGCAGAGCACGACGCGTTGTGCAAGCTCGTGTTGACAAGCTCAAACTCCCCAGGGAACAGCCCAGATGGATTTGCTCTTGGAAAACCCGGCTTCGGATAACGGTGCGGCTTTCCAAGTGACTCCAATGGCCGGATCCCAGACAGCGCAGAGCAGCGGGGGGATCGGGGCCAGCAGCTGTGGCGCTGGGTCCGTGGATGCTCTGATTCATGGGACGAAGCGGCGAGCGGCCTCTGTCCGATCGCCTCGAGCTCCGGCCGCAGCAAAGGGAGCAATTCATAGGAGGGAGGAGGGTTTATCGGATCGGAAAGTCTCCTCGTGAATGCAGGATTGTTTTTTTCCTCCTGACTAATCGAAGGCGAAGATGAGCCTCGGTGGGTGTTGGGCGATGCTTGCTTCAGGGCGACATCCCAGACTAGCAAGAGCCCTGGGAGAAGCACTCAGAACTGGAGCATCAGAAGGTTCCGGAGACTATCGGCACCTCTGTGGGGTGGCTTACGGTCCTCCTCCAGTTTGGGGGAGACCGTTTCCCAGTCCTCCTTCCTGCGGACGGAGGATTCACGCGTGTCCTTCATCTGTAGGAGGTTGGGGGGGGTCAAGGCTCAGCTTCCCACCGACAAGCACCTCTCGCCCAAAGCTGCGGTCAGAGGCCGTGTCTCTCCGGCTGG
>NW_010392934.1:1646-6421 GCF_000710305.1 Buceros rhinoceros silvestris
TGCATTTTATCCAATTACTGCTTAATGCAAAATGCATAAGGAGCCCTTGGAGCAGGGACAGAAACCCACGGCTCAGCTTTGCCGTCTTCATCGGCAGAGCCGACCCTTTAGGACAAATTCCAGCCTCAGCTGAGTGACTTCATGAGAAGATTCCCCCATCTTTTTTTTTTTAATATTATTTATTTAGTTCCAACCAGTTGCTGATTAATTTTTACTCTGATATAGGAACAAAACCCATGTCTGGAGGCTGAATTTCCTTCCCTTAAGCATCCCACCGCTGCGTCTCAGCTAGGCTCTTGCTGCTAGATTCAAAGATTTTGGCTGATTAATTTTTACTCTGATATAGGAACAAAACCCATGTCTGGAGGCTGAATTTCCTTCCCTTAAGCATCCCACCGCTGCGTCTCAGCTAGGCTCTTGCTGCTAGATTAAAAGATTTTGCACCGGGGAATTGGGGCTGCTTTCACCCGGCCCACCTCAAGCAGCGACAGTCGCAGGGGGGCTCTTTGAAAGCGTAAGCCGCTGCCAGCGTGGTGCTTCCCAGCTAACCCGGCAGGGTCCGCGCTGCCGGCTGTCGCTTGACCCCAGACAGGAAAGAACCAGCTTGTACAACTGAGCCCTGTTGTGGCTTTTGAGGTTTTAGCAAGTTAAAGCAACAAATTGTCCCCCGGCCCACCTCAAGCAGCGACAGTCGCAGGGGGGCTCTTTGAAAGCGTAAGCCGCTGCCAGCGTGGTGCTTCCCAGCTAACCCGGCAGGGTCCGCGCTGCCGGCTGTCGCTTGACCCCAGACAGGAAAGAACCAGCTTGTACAACTGAGCCCTGTTGTGGCTTTTGAGGTTTTAGCAAGTTAAAGCAACAAATTGTCCATTTAAGTGAAACCTACACTGCAGTCCGGGTCCCAGGGGGGGCCCCAGATCCTGAGCCAAAATCTGAGAGCACGGCGGGAGAAAAATCAATCATTATTATAGGAAATCAAGCAAACGCCAGAGCTCCCTTTCCCTTCGTCCCTTTTTTCCGCTCAGATTTTCCCACTCGTGGTTCCAAAGCGAAGAGGTTGGGGTGGGGATGCACTTCCCTGCTCCCCCAGCTGGGTTTTGCTCCGAAGGTGCCCCAGGTCTCGCTGTTATTTTAACAGCGATGCAGCCCGCGAGCTGATGAGCCTCAGACCTTTCGCAAGCCCAGCAAAGACCTTTCCCACCCTGATTCCCTCGGCTTTCCCCGTCGCTGCAGCGCGTGTGCTCCTCATCTTGTCCTTTACAGAGCGCGCCTGGCCGCATCTCGGGCAGCTCTCCGGTGGGAAGGGAGGGCTCGGTGATTTCTCTGCTCCACACGGCTGGGGCTGAAAAAAACCCCAGCCTTCCAGGCAGGCAGCAGCTGCCTCCGCCCCAGTGCTGGGGAGCGGGCAGGGAAAAGCCAGACATGGTTTTTCCAGGTAAGAAGCAGACCCGCAGGACGGGTGAGTGTCGTAATGCTGACTAAGCTGTTATTACAGCTCTGATTAACCCGGCTAATTAATCTCAGGGACTGAACGTGGTAGAGGTCAACGTTTTCAAAGCTGGTTGGGAGACGTGGTGATGTAATTGCTTTGGAGATGATAATTCTCCCCACCCGCCCCCTGCACCCACTTCTGCTCATCTTTCATGCTGTTGGGAAGGGGTTAGCTCAGCTTTTTAACCTCCGGGGAGCTGAGGCTGAAGGGCTTTGGACCGGCGATGGTGGCAGCACAGACAAACCCCCCCTGGGGCGGGGGCGAGCACGTGAGGTGGGGCTCGGGGCCAGCTGGGTGCAGCCGACCCGGCTGCAAATCCCTGGATGCAAAATGGCTTTGCTGGGTGGGAAAGGGGAGGCGGTGGATTTATTGGGTAAGATCACGCAGTGAATTTACGGCAGCTGGAAATCAGATGCGTCCTCCCCAGCGCCCCCTTAACCCCAGCGCGTCCCTCTTCCTCCAGGCACTTCTCTGAAAGCTTTGCCCTAGGTGTAACAGCACATAGGTAAGAGCGAGCTCCCAGACACCCTTTATCTGGTCCTTTTGGGTTGTAAGAAATGCCAGAAGTCAAAAAAAAGGGATGTGCAGGTTTTTTTTCATCCTTTTCCTTGTGCTGAGGTGAAGAGGCTCGTCATTCGCAGGTCGTGGGGACCGGCGGTGCCGACGCCCAATGCTGTTGGGGAGGTTTTATTCGTATCGTGGAGCGCTGCTGGAGCTCGTGGTGTGTGAACAGAGGTTTGGCTACTGATAACAGAGTGATTTACAGCGAGGCTCAGGCCAGCCAGCTCCAGGAGTGCTTTTACGTGACGGCCTAATGGTTATTAATTTGTTTGGAATTTACTGTAATGCTATTAATCCTGATAGGCTTGTTGGGGTATTTAATGCAAATACTTTAAGTGCTTCTGTGGGATTGTTTTTTTCCCGAGAACGGTGTGTTTAGCTGCACAGCCCACATGTGGGCAGGAGCTCCTGTTTCGATGGAAATTTCAATGAATTCCCCCCTCCCTGGCTGAAGACCCACTCCTCCTCATCCCCTCGGGTAGAGGATTGCCTTGTCCAGCATCTTTATCCCCCGTGCCCTGAGGTTTCAAATTCCTCTTTTCCAGCTCTGAACATCTTTCATCTCGTTCTTCATTGTGAGAGCCACCAAGCTGCCGGTGTCCGGGCCGACTGGCTGCCCCGGCGCTGCCTCTGCCCGTCCCGCTCCCGTGGCTCAGCCCGTTCCCTTCTCCCTCGCTTTGATTCCTTGCCTTACGGCGCTGGCTGGCCAGCTGAGCTCCAGCCATGTGTTTCTGGTTAGGTGGCCTGACAGATGGAGGTTTCCAGCTTTCTTGGTGGGAAACACGGCTCCGAAAGCCTGGAAACGTGTGAAGGTTGCAATGCGATTCCGGCTGCCTTCCCCGCTCCCCCTCCTCTCCATCCCTGCAGGGAGAGTGCAGCTGATGCCAGACCGCGGGAAGGAACAAAGATCCAAACCTCCCATGGAAACTGGGAATATATGTAGGACCTCATCCAAAATCAATTAGATAAATCACAGCCTGGGACTGGGAGAGCGGCAGGTTCCTTCGGAGGGAGCAGCTCCCAAGTCCGTGGCTGGAGTGAGTTGGCTCGGGGAGGGTCTGGGCTGCACAGACAGTGCCCCAAATGTGAAAAGGCTGATTTGAGCTTAATGCCGGGGAGTGCACGTCGTTCCTGCCCGGGCAACAGGCCCCTGGCTCAAACCCCCTCCAAAGGGGTTTAAGTGGGGTGTGGGCGAGCAGAGCTGCATTGAGGCTTCACCATCCCGTTGCAGAGGGTCCCAGCAGAGCATCCCTGGGTGCAAGTGGCTCCTTCCCCGCTGTCCCCGGGGCTTGCAGCATCCCTGTGGGCAGCTAACGCCTCTGCCCCCCTCCTGGGCAAGTGGGCTGGTGCTGGTGGGAGACAAAGAGCCCTTTGAAGTGCTTGGAGATGTGAGTCAAGGGCTGGCTGTGCCCCCTGAGCCGAGGGGCGAGCGCCGGGGTGAGCTGTCTGCCTCAATCGATGGCTTTATCTTCTATTTTTTGTCTTTGCTCGGTCTGGAGCTCCTCAGCGGGAAGCGAAGCCAGATGCCTGGTGTCTTGGCTGGCCAGGAGCTCCTACCCCTCCTTGCTCAGGAGGCAGCTCCCTCAGACCCCGACGTGTTCCCATGTGTGGTGTGGGGCTCGGTGGGCATCTTGGCTCAGTTGCGGGGGTTTCACGTGGCTTGTCCCCCCGCATCTGTCTGGCTGGAGCCTGGGCTTTCAGCCTCCCTTGGCTGGGGGGAGGCGAGTGGGTCGCCTCTCGTGACCTCCTCACTGAGCCAAATATCAGGGTTTGGCTCCTGCTGTGGCTGAGCACATGCAACCGTTTCCTTTCCAGCAGAAAAAGCCTTTCTGGGAACGAGGAGGAGACAGAGGTGCTTTACCCTCTTCCCTTCGCCAGAGCATTTGGGAATAGGTGGGTCCGGAAATGCCCCCCAAAGCGAATGCCTCCGCATCACCCGCTGGGGTGCAGCCAGGTGGTGCCGACCACGGGGCGGTGGGTCCCATCCCACGCCGCTGCCATTGCAGCTTCATGGATCCCCACAGGGAACGGGGGGTTGGGGAGAAGGGAGGAGTGGAAAGTGGGGTCACTGGTGTTCACAGGGTCGAACACGATGTCACCCTGGATGACTGGCAGGAGGTTCCTCTTGATGTCACTTTACAAGAAGAATGTCCAGGGAGAGCCCTGACTTTTCGCTGAGTGATTCCTGGTGGGAGCTGAGTGTTTCCCAGAAAACGGGCGGATGGAGAGCACGTTCGTCCTCAGGCTCTGCGCACAGACCCCAGCTTGTTCCCAGCAGCCTGGCAGCCACCGCTTCGGCATCGAGGACAATCCCAAGGGCAACGGGAGAGAGTGAAGGCGAGGGCTGTGCCTGCGCCCCCGGCACGTTCGTCCTCAGGCTCTGCGCACAGACCCCAGCTTGTTCCCAGCAGCCGGGCAGCCACCGCTTCGGCATCGAGGACAATCCCAAGGGCAACGGGAGAGAGTGAAGGCGAGCGCTGTGCCTGCGCCCCCGGGCCGGTGCTGAGCGGCTCTGTGGGGTGGTGGGGACGTGGAGAGGAAACACAGTGAGATGGGAGAGGCAGGAGGGATCCCGGTTTCAGAGCAGAGGAAGGAGCTGGGGTCCTGCCGAAGCTGCACGTGTTGTGGGAGCACTTCAGCAAGCTGGGCTGATGTTTGGCCACCGTGCCCGGGTAGCTGCAGCTGCTCCTGGCCAGATGTCCTGTAACCTCAGTCGGTTCGGTTC